>NC_061858.1:2278925-2283925 GCF_019202785.1 Penaeus chinensis
TATGATTTTTTATTTATCCCCAAAAAGGCCCACGTCGGTAAATTCGCCCGTGACAGGGAGTACGAGCGTATATATATTTCTATCCTGACTCGGGGAAATGGATGAAGGCCAACATCCGAATCAGATTGATAAGATTTTAAGGAGAGACAAGGAAATTAAATTTCAAGATTAATAAATGTGTCTAGTGTTTGATATTCTGAACAAGATTTTTTTCCTCTGAGGACATATTTGCTCTTTTAAAACTGTGTTTGCTTATGTCGAAGGTAGCGCGCTTGCCATCCGAACAAATCTAATTCCGTTTTCTTTGTCTTCTCTGTCCGTTTTCTTTACTTTTCTTTACAGTTTAATTGCAAGATATTATTCTACTTCGCTTTTCTTTCCCATCAATGTAAAATGGAAAAAAAAATAGTCAAAGAATGAAATAAAAACTCACAGTAAAGAGTAATGAAGCGTGACATTTTCAACCTTGCATTTCTCGTCAGTCGAAAGGAAAATAATGATAAAAGAATAAAAAAAGATAAAAAGAGAGAGAAAAAAAAAAAAAACGTATTTATCTCCGTCTGAAGTGGATTCACGACGGATTCGAAACGTCACGAATTATCATTATTTTTCATAATTTGTTGCGTTTCATTATATCTATATGCACACGACTTCCTATATTTGCAGAGAGAATTCCATCGGACATCTGAGAACTTTCCATTCCCTTCCTGTTCAGAACAAATATTGTCGAGGTGTGTGTGAGAGATAGATAGATAGTTAGATAGAGAAAGAGAGAGGAAGAGAGAGAGAGAGAGAGAGAGAGAGAGAGAGAGAGAGAGAGAGAGAGAGGGGGGGGGGGGGAGAGAGAGAGAGAAAGAAGGAGAAGAAGTAGACGATGAAAATAAGAGACAAAAAAAAAAAAAAAAAAAAAAAAAAAACCACTCATTCCCAGTCGCTTCCCACATACCCCTTCCTCGCTCACCGCCCACTCACCCTTCCTTAAAACAAAGAAAACCTCCCTCTCTGTATCATCTCCTTTCCCAGGATAAACTTTACTCCTTAATTTCCCTCGCGGATCAACTTTGAGCAACACGATATCTCAGGACTGGCATTCCTTCTCTCCGTTCTGATTTTTCACTCTTTTGTAATTACTCGTCTGAGGAGGGGGGGGGGGGGGGGCGCACCGTGGCTTTTGCAACCTCTCCGCAATCAGGACGAGAAGGAGGAGGAGGAGGAGGAAGAGGAGGAGGAGGAGGAGGAGGAGGAGGGGGAGGAGGGGGAGGAGGAGGAGGAGGAGGGGGAGGAGGAGGAGGAGGAGGAGGAGGAGAAAGAAGAATGAGAGAGAGAAGAATAAGAGAAGGAGGAAGGACAATGATTATGATGATATTAAGGATAAAGGCTAGAAAAAGGAAGAGAAGAAGGAGGAAGAGGAGGAGAAAGAGACAGAGGAGGAGGAAAAAAGGGGAAGGAGGGGAGAAGGAGGACAAGAAGGTTGAAGGATGAATAGGAAGAAGAGTGAGAGAAGGAGGAAAAGGAGAAAAGAGAAAAAGGAGGGAGTAGAAGCAAGAAGTGAAAGGAAAAGAAAGAAAATTAATAAAACTTGGTACAAGGAGAACAACGAAGAAGAAGAAGAATTTAGCCAAAAGATTAAGAAGACGGAAGATAAATGAGGAAAAGAGAAATTGGTGGAGAAAGCAGAAAATGAAAAAGAGAAGAGAAGAGAGGTGAGAGAGATGAGGAAGATGAAAAAGAGGCGTCGTGAGGGGGCGAGAGAAGTCTCATACATAACCTCATTCTTCCCTCTGACGTCACGCAGCCTCCCCCCCCCCCCCAACTGGAATGGCCTTAGTTGGCCATGGGAGCACCCCCCCCCCCCCCCGCCCCGGCCTACTGCGGACGGCGACGGACAGCGCAACAGAAATGATTCTTTCTGTCCGTTTTGCCGTTTTCTCTGTCTTTTTTTTTATACGTTTTTATTTTCGTTTGTCTTTCAGGAGCTTCGATATTTTTTCGTTTTCTCGTATTAATACGTTTTCGTTTTCGTTTTTTTTTTTTTGGGGGGGGGGGGGGGCGGAATTCTTCCTTTTTTTCCGTTTCGTATTCTAACACCACCTTTTTTCCTCCTTCTCCTTTTTCCTCCTCTCGGTTCCATTCCCTCCATCTCCTCCTCCTCATCATCATCCTCCTCTATGTTCCTCCTTCCTCCTCTTTCTTCTCTTTTTCCTCCTTCTCCTCCTCCCCCCTATCTTCCTCCTCCTCCTCCTCCCCCTCTATCTTCCTCCTCCCTATCTTCCTCCTTTTCCTCTTGCTCCCATCCTCTTCTTCCTCCTCTTTCTCCTCCTCCTCCTCCTCCCCCTATTCCTCCTTCTTCATCTTCTGTTTCTCTACCTGTTCTTCCTCCTCTTTCTCCTCCTCCTCCTTCCCCTATTCCTCCTTCTTCATCTTTGTTTCTCTACCTCTTCTTCCTCCTCTTTCTCCTCCTCCTCCTCGCCCTATTCCTCCTTCTTCATCTTCTGTTTCTCTACCTCTTTCTCTTCCCACTCCTCCCTGCTGCACATTATAAATTCCAAACCTGTTATCTCACAACGTGGTTTTGAAAGTGCGCTGAGATAAGGCTTTGTGTGTGCCAATACACCAAGAACAATGACAACATGAATAATGATGCTAAAAGTGAAGGTAAGAATGTTGCTAATGATAATGGCGATAATCACGGTCATTGTTTTATTCATGATGATAATCCTAGTAATTATGATTTCAAAGATGATTATATGGATAATGATAATGGGCAATGAAGATGATTATAAAAATAATGGTAATGATAATGGCAATGATGATAGTGATGAAAATGATGATAATCATCAGAATAATAGCAGTGATGTGGTGATAATGGTAATGATAAGGATAATATTATTACCAGTAACAAAAGCATGATAATGATGATAATGAAAAGATTGATAATAGATGATGATCATGGTAATGATAATAATGACAATAATAATAATAATAGTAATAGTAAAACAACATAAAAACACACACACACATCCCGCAGAAATATAAGATAAACAAACAAGCAAAAAAGCTACATTCCGCCCCTCTTCTTCAAGCAAAGTAAAAATGGCACACATTTCTAATCATCTATAAAGATACGTCGAGACTCAGTGCTTTGAGAATATAAGATTAATGCCTTGGGAAATATGTGCATCCGTAGGTTCGTAGATGCACACGTTATGCACATTAATGTTTACGCAGAGTTAAGTGACTTTGCGTTCCTCCATCTCCTTACAAGTTTGCGTGGGAAGACATTGCCCGTAATTAAGCAGAGAGTGTGTACATATCTTGGGGAAGATAGCTTTGAGGGGCTATGAATGCAGAGGAATTACAGGACACGGAAAGGGTAAATGCTGATAGAAGAGGAAGAGGGAAGAGTTTTAGGAGAGGAAAAGAGAGTAATAGGAAAGGGAGAGAGAAAGAATTATAGGAAAGTAAGGAGCATTATAGGACACTGGGAGGGGAAATTTTGATAGGAGAGGAAAGGTAAAGAGTTTTAGGAGAGGAAAAGAGTCACAGGAGAGAGAAAGAATGATAAGTAATATAAAGAGTAATAGGACACTGTAGGGGGCAGTGGAGAGACTTATAGGAAATGAAAGACGAAAGCTGGGAAAGTTATAAAAGAAGGAAGGGAAAAGAATCATGGGGAAGGGAAGGAGGAAGAGTTACAGGAGAATAAAAGAGGGTTACAGAAAAGAAAAGAAAAAATATATACACATATATATGAGAAAAGTGAGGAGGAAATATTTAGAGGAGAGCATGGGAGCGTTATAAGAAAACGAAAGGGAGAGATATTAGAGAGGAAAAGAGAAAGAGATATAGAAAGGGAAAGGAACAGAATTACAGGAAGGGATGGGGAGAAGAAAAATGTAGAATGGAAAAAGAGTTATAGGAAAAGGAAGGTAAGTATCATGAAAATGGAAGGGAAACAGTTACAAGACAAGGAAGGGCAATAGGAGGAATTATAGGTAAAGAAAATGAGAGTGATATAAGAGACAAAAAGAGAAATAGTTATAGAAAGTAGTAGGTGATAAAAAGGACAGAGAGGGAAGAAAGAAAGGAAAAGGTAGGAAAAAAATATGAAGGGAAAGTGAAGGGAGGATTATAGGAAAAGAATTTTAATAAAATGATTATAATAACAAGAAGGTAAATAATTATAGGAGAGGGAATGCGTGTCGAAGGATGAAAAGGAGAAACAGTCATAGGGAAGAGATGGGAGAAGTGAAAAGGAAGAGAGAGAAAAATATTATAAGAAAAGGGAAGAGTAAAGGAAAGGAGAGAGAGAGAGATGTAGGAATGAAAAACAGAAAAAGGGAGCAATGTTCGAGGAAAGGGATAGAGAACTATGAAGAGGAAATAATTAAATTAGGGAGAAAGGGAATTTAAAAAGAGGAAAGAGAAAGTGTTGCACAGAAGGGAAGGATAATTAGGAAACGAGAAAGGAAGGAGATAGGGGAAGATAAAGAGAAGGAGAAAGCAAACGAAAGGAGAAAGATAAAGAGAATAGAAAGCAAGCGGAAGGAGAAAGGAAAGAGAAAAAAAGAAAGAGAAAGAGAAAGAGAAAGAGAAATAAAAAAAGAAGAAAGGAAATGATTTTAGAAAATAAAGAGAAATGGCAGAAGTAACAAATTACGAACTTAAATAACCTCTCTTGGTAGGCGACTTTGTGAACATACATGGCCTACGGTACACAGGCACACGTCACATCCGCGGCTCCTTAGAAGATTAAAACAGCTGTCAGATTTCAGAAAAAGGAAAAGAAAAAAAGAGTTGCAGGTGTAGTGTGAATATAATAGAGACCCTTTAACCTTACACACAAACATAAACACACAGATATATACATATACGTACACACAACATCCATATATATATAACCCAACGGGCAACAAAGCATCCGAATCATTCATAGGCCAGCTGGGTAATTTTTTTCCAAGGTCTGGTGCAACGTAGGCAGGGGATCTGTGTGGAAAATT
>NC_061858.1:2298925-2301425 GCF_019202785.1 Penaeus chinensis
TACCAGGAAGAAAAAGAAGGAGGAGGAGGAGGAGGATGGAGGAGGTGGAGAAGAAGAAGAAAAGAAGAAGAAAGAAGAAGAAGGAAAAGAAGAAGAAGGTGAGGAGGAGGAGAAGAAAAAAAAGAGAAGAAGAAGAACGAAAGAAGAAGAGGAAGAAGAAATAGGAGGAGGAGAAGAAGAAAAGGAGAAGAAGAAGAACGAAAACAAGAAGAAGAACAACAAGAAAGTTGAGGAAGAAGAAGAAGAAGAAGAAGAAGAAAAGAAGAAGAAGAGGAAGAATTAAAAGAAAAAGAAAAAGAACAAAAACAAGAACAAGAATGAAAAGAAGAATAAAAATGAAAAAAGAAGATGAAAGAAAAAAAAGCAAATCGCGACGGTTCCCAGAATTCGAACTGCTCCTTAGCTTTTCCTGCCTCAAAATTCCCTTCGTTTTATGACGGAAATAAAAATAAAAACTTTAAATCTTGCCCGACTTGACCGAAAATCACATGCCTGATGCCAGTGTCTGTGAGTTTTTAATCTTTGGGTATCTGGAAGGAAGGGAGGGGTGAGGGGGAGGGGGGTGGAGGGGGGAGGGGGACGGAGGAGTGAGGGGGAGGGGGAGGGAGGTGTGAGGGGGAAGGGAGTGAGGAGTTAGGAGTAGGGGGAGGGGAGGGAGGGAGGGGTGAAGGTGAGGGGTGAGGGGAGGGAGGGGGGAGGGGGAGGGAGGGGGAAGGGGAGTGAGGAGGAGGGGGGGAGTGAGGAGGAGGGGGAGGGGAGGGAGGGGTGAAGGTGAGGGTGAGGGGGAGTGAGGAGGAGGGAGGAGTGAGGGGAAGGGAGGAATGAGGGGGGGTGAAGGTGAGGGAGAGGGGGAGGGAGGGGTGAGGGGGAGGGGGAGGGAAGGAGGAGGGAGGGAGAAGAGTCATATTTTTCTCCCTTCTGTGAAAGATAACTTGATTTTACTTTCTTTATTTTTGAATTTTATGACAATGTGGGTCTCCCCGTTTTATGTTGCTATTGCTTTGTCCGTGTCTATAATTCACTTTCTTGATCATTACTGTTACAGGGGAAAACTTTTTTTTTCATTTTGTTCTTCCCTTTTTTATTTTCCTTTTTTTCGATCTTCTTCATCCTCGCCTTCTTTAACTTTCTCTTCTTCCTTTTTACCTTTTTTTCTCTTCCCTCTTCTCACTTACTATATCTTCTTCTCTCTTTCTACTTCCTCCTCCTCCTCCTACCTTCTTCTTTCCCTTCTCCTCTTCCTTCTTTTCCACCTCTTCCTCTTCTGCTCCTTTTCTTCCTCCTTCTGTTTCTTTTCTCCATCCTCCTATTCCTTTTCCTCCTCCTCTCCGTTTTCTTTCTATTCCTTTCCTCTTCTTGCCTTCCTCCTTATTTTAACCTCCTCTTTTCCCTCCTTTTACTCGCCTCCTCTTCTGCTTTCCTTCTATTTCTCCCTTATTTCTTCCTCTTCATTACACCTCCTCTTCCTCTTCCACCTTTTCCTTGTCCTTTTCCTCCTCTTATCTTCCCTTACCACTTCTCCTTTGTTTTCTATCTCCCTTCGATCCTGTCTTGTATAAATGAAACAAAAAAGGAAGAGAGTGAAAATTATATTAAACATTCCATTTGTCCGGAAATCTGAAAAAGCCGGGCCATGATTTCCTTTATGAATTGTTTATTTTCTCGTTCCATCTCAGTTCTTCATGTGTGCGTGCGTGTTTGTTTATTTGTTTGTGTGTGTGTTTGTATGTGCGTGTTTGCATGTAGGCATATAGTCTCTCTCTCTCTCTCTCTCTCTCTCTCTCTCTCTCTCTCTCTCTCTCTCTCTCTCTCTCTCTCTCTCTCTCTCTCTCTCTCTCTCTTTTTCTTTCTCTCTCTCTCTCTCTCTCTCTCTCTCTCTCTCTCTCTCTCTCTCTCTCTCTCTCTCTCTCTCTCTCTCTCTCTCTTTTTCTTTCTCTCTCTCTCTCTCTCTCTCTCTCTCTTTCTTTCTCTCTCTCTCTCTCTCTCTCTCTCTCTCCTTCTCTTTCTCTCTCTCTCTCTCTCTCTCTCTCTCTCTCTCTCTCTCTCTCTCTATATATATATATATATATATATATATATATATATATATATATATATATATATATCCACACACAAACACACGCAAAACACACACACACACACATACATAACAAATTAGTACACACACACGCACACACACACACGCACACAGACACACAAACACACACACATGCATCCATCTATCTATCTATCAATTTATCTATCCATCCATAATCTAAAAGGCGTGTGGGCGAGTATGTGTTCATGGATGTTTATGCACCGAATTACCATTTACCTTCAAGACCTGCTATTTCTAACCCGCTGTTCCTGCTCATTCGTCTATGATTTCCATCTCTAACACAGCGAGTCTCGTCATGAATAAACATTTGCTTTTCTCTGTGTGTGGCATTTGTTGTTGTAGCTGCGAATGCGAGTCGAAGCGAGGGGAGGAGGCAGAAAGCATTGGCTAGGGAATGCTCTT
>NC_061858.1:2308925-2313925 GCF_019202785.1 Penaeus chinensis
TGCATGCTGGATTTGATTCGAGTTTATAATTCTCTATGAGTTATATTCAGAGAATTATCACAAAATATATGATATTCTGAAATTACGAATCATAGAGAAAGGAAATTGTGTGGTACTAATAATAAGATTCATGATAAGGATAATGATAATAAAAATAACAATAACAATAATAGTAATGATAACGACAGTAATAATGATAAAAAACAACAACAATGATGATGATAATAGTAATGATAACGACAATGATAATAGTAATGATGATGATGATGATGATAATAACAACAACAACAAAAATGATAATGATTATGATAATAATGATAATAACAGTAACAACAGTAATAATAATATTAATAACAATAACAATAACAACATTGACAATACCAACCACAAATTTCGTTGAAAATTACACTTTTTTTTTTTTTTTTTTTTTTTTTTTTTTTTTTTTTTACAGTTAATAGAAAGAGGAAAAGGGAGAAACGAGTGTATTGTATCCTAATAAGGGAATTGTGTTTAGGTTTAAAAATGTATTCAAATTCTTACACGTTAAAATCAGGAATTACAGAGAGAGGAAATGGCGAGCTGAAAAGCTTACGAAAAGGGAATCGTGGAGTTCGTGCGTTCGTGTGCGTGGCCACGTATGGAAACGAAGAGAAAATGATCTCAAGAAAAGAAAGGAAAGAAAAAAAAGACAATAACTGGATGAGAGAGAGAAAAAAAAAGAAGAAATAGAATTGAGAACAAGAAGAAATAAAATAAAAAAAATGAACAAGAAATAAAAACAAGGAACAAGAAATATTAATTAAATAATAAGAAAAAACAAGGAAAGAAAAAAAAGCAAGGAAAAAACCAAACAAAGAAAAAAAGGAAATCAAAGAACAAGAAAAATATAATATAATAAACATGAAAAAAGAGTAAAAAGAGGAAAAGCAACAGCAGATAAAAAACAAAAACAAAACAACAATAGAAACAAAATTAAAGAAAATCTGAGGAAATGAAAATTCATGATAACTCGGACAAGGAGTAAGTGCAAAGAGCGAATAATGGGACGGAAGGAGAGAGATGAAGGGAAACAAGAGATTTATGAGAATTAATTTTTAGTCGCGAAGGGGAGAGAAGGGAAAGGGAGATGAGAGGGGAATAAAAGGAGAGGAAAAGAGAGGGAAGGGGAAGGAAAATGGGAAGTGGGAGAAGAGGAAGAAAGATGAGTAGAAGGAAATAAAAGACACACACACAATCACACACACACAAACACACACACACACACATACAAACACACACATACACAAACACACACACAAACACACACACACACACACAGACACACACCCACACACATGAAAGATTCCCCCTCAACGTCTGCAGCCAGGCAAGTCAACAGAGGTCTCGGCGAGTGCCACCTGGACGCCCATTTCCCTAAGACGGCATGAGGCAATTAGGGCGAACTGCAGACGCACCTGTCACCTGGCGATCGTCCTCGGGTCATTTACCTGGTTATCATCCGGTCATTACCTCCCTCCAGGTGGATCCTGTCACCGCACCGACTGGATTTTAATAGCGCTTAATCCTGGTACTGTTTGAGGTGCATTTTGGATGGTAATAATAATAGTGATAATGATAATAACAATGCTGATAATAATAATAATGATAATAATAATAGTACCAATGATAATGATAATAATAAAAAGGATAATAATAATAATAACAATGATAATAATAATAATAAAAAGGATAATGATAATAATAATAATGATAATAATAATAATAACAATAATAATAATAATAAAAATGATAATAATAATATTAGTAATACAATGAAAATGATAATGATAATGAAAACAACAACGATCACAATAACAAAGGATAATGTCAATCATGATAAGAAAAAACAACCATGACATCAATACCTGTCAGAAAATAGTAGCACTTATATCATAGCTCAAAGGACGGAAAATTATGACACGAATGAGCGATTTAATATGAGACAGACCTAATATTTCGTAGGTCCAAGAAACCTACAGAATATGTTTTTTTCCTATCTCTTTCTTCCATTTCATATATTTGTTTTTTTTATATTCGTTTATTTGTATTTATCAAATTATTTATTTATTTCTATTTTTTTGGGGGGTGGGGGTAAGAATGGAGATAATGAAGCGTTGGGAGGGGAAGATATATATTTTTTTTCTTTTCTGCAATAAAAAAAGGCCGTGTGATTTGTTTGAATGAGTTAGGATGAGCAGCTGATTTTATCTGAAAATCTGAGGGAAAAGGATGAAAAGAAATGATGATAATAAACATAACGATAATAATAATAGTAATAGAAATAATGATAATAATTATAATGATAATAATAATGATAATAATAATAATGATAATGATAATAATAATGATAATGATAATAATAATAATAATAATAATAATAATAATAATAATAATAACAATACTAATACTAATAATAATAATAACAAAACAAAAATAAGAACAACTAAAATATCAACATTGATAAAAAGATGAAGAAGAACAAAAAGAAAATGAAGAAGACGAAGAAGAAAAAGCAAAAGAAAAAGGAGAAGAGGACGAAAATAAAGAAGAAGAAAAAGAAAATCCTTGTACACCATTCCAACAACATCGGACAAACATTAAGATTATTATGAATGAAAATACCGTGGTCTGTTCTAATATTGGCAGTAAACTATGGGGGGAAATCAAGGATAAGCCACATGCGTAGAGCTTCCCAAGACATTATATACTCCAGGAAAACCACCCTTATCGACCACGACATTCCATTGGCCCATATGAAATAACTCCGCCGTCGGTTCTCAGGTATCGTGCTTCTATTGCACACAAGGGAAATATATATAATTTTTTTTCTGTAGGGTAACTAGAAACCCAGTCACATGGTTGTTATTTTCAAATTATTTTTTTATTACTATTGTTAGTATTATTATTTCCATTATCATTAACGTCATCACTATCCTCATTATTTTTATTGTAATAATTATCATAATTATCTTCAATGTTATTATCATCATTATTCCTACGAGTACTATCATCGTTAGTAACAGTTACACAATTATTGCGAGGAAATTATTATTATTACTATTTTTTTTTAAGAATCCCCCCCCCCCCCCCCCCCCCCCCCCCATTATGATTCAAATGCACCAGGCTGTTCTTTGCCGGCCGGTATGTTCAGCATATCATGTTACATATTCATGCCAATTTTCGACGCTCAGCTATCATCATTGTAGCATATTAGTCCAAAGTATGCATTTTTCTTTGGAAAAGAGGATAATTCCCCATGCACGCACACACGCACACACACACACACGCAGACAAACACACAAATACACACACACACATACACTTACACACTCACACATATGTTTATATATATGCGTGTGTGTATGTGTGTGTGTGTATGTGAATGTGGGCGTGCATGTGTGTGTGTATGTATGTATTGTTGTGTTGTATACACAAATAAATATATCGAAGTAAATACACAAAATACGATATATTCTCAAGCAAACAAGGAAACAGAACCGACACTGAATCAAAACAAAGCGAAATGAGCTGAGCTGAGACGCGGAAATTTAAGTAAACAACTTGACTGAGAAATTCGTTTTCTGGAACACCGGAACGAGATCGAATACTGGCTTTCTTTTCATGTTCCTCTCTTCTTCGTATTGTTGTTTTAGTGTTTCATTCTTTTCAATTGCCTTTTCCTTCTTATTCCCACTTTACTGTATTTATTTCCATTTTTCTTTCTTCTTTTCCTCCATTTATCCCTTCAGCCTCTTCTCCTCTCTCTTTCTTCCTCTTCTTCTTTCCTCTTCCTCACTCTACCACTTTTATTTCTTTCTTTTCCCCTTCTTCCTCCTGTGTCCTCTTCCCCCTTTCTTCTTTCTCATCTTTTTTTTCCCCCTTTCTTCCTATTCATTTCCTCCTCCTCCTTCTCCTACTTTCCCCCTCCTCTTCCTCCTCCTCCTTCTCCTACTTTCCCCCTCCTCCTCCTCCTCCTCCTCCTCCTCCTCCTCCTCCTCCTCCTCCTCTTCCTCCTCCCTCTCCTCCTCCACCTCCTCCTCCTCCTCCTCTTCCTCCTCCTCCTCCTCCTCCTCCTCTTCCTCCTCCTCCTCCTCTTCCTCCTCCCCCTCCTCCTCATCCTCTTCCTCCTCCTCCTCTTCCTCCTCTTCCTCCTCCTTCTTCTTCATACGACCTTCTCCCAACACCATTGTAGGAAAGGTTGTTCCCGTGTAAACAAAGCCGAGTCGTCGCTCTCCTCCATCACGGTTCCCAAAAGGAGGATCGAGGCCGATAACCTTCAGGCTGGCAGGAATTACGCTATAGTCAGATGTTATATATATATATATATATATATATATATATATATATACATATATATATATATTTATATATATATATATATATATATATATATATATATATATATATATATATATATACGCACACACATATATATGTGTATATATATATATATATATATATATATATATATATATATATATATATATATAATATATATATATATATACGCACACACATATATATGCGTATATATATATATATATATATATATATATATATATATATATATGTATATATATATATATATATATATATATATATATATACATACAATCACACACACACAACACACACACACACACACACACACACACACACACACACACACACACACATACACACACACACACACATATATATATGTTTATATAAATATGTGTGTGTGTGTGTGTATGTATAGACAGATAGATAGATAGATAGTGTGCATTACTGTACACCCAGACCGAGAGGAAGGGAAAGAAAGACAGACAGACAAGGAAACAGAAAATAAAAGAGAGAGAGAGAGCGAGAAGTCTAAGCCGGGTGTGTACAATCCTCTTGTGTTCCTACTTCAACTTATCAACTTTCCGAGCTGTGTGTGTGTGTGTTCATTTGTTCACGTGTCAGCATTATTTGAACGT
>NC_061858.1:2318925-2321425 GCF_019202785.1 Penaeus chinensis
ACCATTCTTTTTATTCTTCATTTTTTTCTCATTTTCTCTCTCACCTTCACACTCTTTTAACTCTTTCATATTCTCTTTGGTAATCATTATTCGCATGTTCCTATCTATTTTCAATATGAAAAATATATTTTTTAAATTCTATTTTGTCAAGTTCAATTTTATATCAAGGGTACGTGAGAAAACTCTACGGTACAAGCTACCCATATTTGAATTAGCCAGGGTGGTAGTAAATAAAGGACTAAACTAAAATCAACATTTAATAGCTCTCTCTCTCTCATTACCCATATACCTCTATATATATATATATATATAAATATATATATATATATATATACACACACACACACATATATATACATATGTATGCGTGTGTGTGTGTGTATGTGTGTATGTGTGTGTGTGTGTGTGTGTGTGTGTGTGTGTGTGTGCGTGTGTGTGTGTGTGTGTGTGTGTGTGTGTGCGTATGTGTGTGTGTGTATGCATGTATGTGTATGCATATATATATATATATGTGTGTATATATATGTGTATATATAAGTATATATATACATATATATGCATATTTATACACATATATAAATATTTTTATATGTTTATCTATATCTATATATATATGTATGTACACACACACACACACACACAAACATGTATACACACACACCCATACATATATATATATATATATATATATATATATATATATATATAAACACATATATGTTTGTGTATGCATACACAATACATACATCATACCTATGTTTTGTATACATATATGCATGTGTACATGCTGGTTGGGTCTACATATTTTTATGTGCAGAATGGAATCACATCCATATCGATAATAGAAAATAAAATAAATCGCATTAAAGCGTTACTGCCAGTTAAGCGTCATGTGACTCTCGCGTAGTAAGGTCACGTGACCAGAGCGACCAATCAAAAAAGGGTCAGATTGTTTCCGCCAATTAGCTGATATTAAGGTCCCCGGTGGCAGAAAGAGCTAATTCTGGACGGCCATCGATCTGCTCAATCACTCCTTTCTTTGCTTAGACCTCAGTGCAGATTTTTCTTTCTTTTTTTCTTTTCTTTCTCTTTTTTTCAGTTTTTAAAGAAGAGAAGAATTTATAAGAGGAATGATATGGATGATCTTTGCTTAGATTTCTTTATCTTTCTTTTAGCAAATAAGTTATTTTTTGCATTTTTTTTTTCTTTTCACTATTCTTTTGAGCAGATAACAGTCAGAGAGAGAGAGAAAAAAAAAAATAGAACAATCTAATGAATAAAGATGTTATTTTTAATGGGGTTAACCATAGCAAATTTCGCTAATAATAGTAATGGTAAGGATGATAATATCAATAATACAATAAAAGCAATGATAATTATGTTAACTATACTAATACTTCTAATAATAATAGTAATAAAAATAATAACGTGAACAATAACAATAAAAGTAGTAGTAATAATAATGGTAATAAAAACAACAATAATAAAAGCAATAATAATAACAATAATGATGATAATATTAATAACTATAATCATAATATCAACAACAAGGATAACAAAAAATATCACAACGAAAATAAAAAACAACAGCAAACCAGTGCATTCCACAACAACGAACACCTTCCCGCAAGCGAATTTCTCTGCATACGAAAACCCTCTCAGCTCCGGCATCCTCCTGGAAAGGCTGACGACCCTCCGTTTCCTCCTCCTCTCCTCCTTAATAAAATCCCATCAGGATTTATGCTTCTCTCTTATGGGTGGGAGGGGGTGTGTGAAGGGGGGAGAGGGAGGTGGTGCGTGGGTGGGAGGAGAGGGAGGGGGGGGAGAGGGGAGGGGTGGGAGATGGGGGAGGAAGAGGGGAGGGGTGGAAGGTATAAGGGAGAGGGAGAGGAAGAGAGGGGGTGAGAGGGGAAGGCAATGAGAAGGGTAGAGGGAACGGAGGAAAAGGAGAAGGAGAGAGAGAGAGAGAGAGAGAGAGAGAGAGAGAGAGAGAGAGAGAGAGAGAGAGAGAGAGAGAGAGAGAGAGAGAGAGAGAGAGAGGCAGTTAATTATATAGATACATATACAGATAGTCAGATAGAATGAGAGAGGTAGAGACATGAGTAGACAGAGAGAGAACAAGATAGAGAGAGAGAGAGAAAGAGAGAGAAAGAGAAAGAGAGAGAGAGAGAGAGAGAGAGAGAGAGAGAGAGAGAGAGAGAGAGAGAGAGAGAGAGAGAGAGGGTAGAGAGAGACGAACTAGAAAGACAAAGAACGTATGCACGAGGAGGTAAAAAGCATCACAAATACATTAGAATACCTGGTAATGCTTTTTAGTAACCACTCTCTCCCTCTCCCCTTTCCCCCTCTCCCCTCTTTCCCTCCCCCCCCCCCCACCTCCCACACACACACGCCAGCCTATAGCTCTCTGCTTAAGTTTCTCTCGCCCCGACGTGCCTGGGTAATGGGAGACCCACATAATGGCCGTTACAGGTTGTCAGGCAGAGTATTTAGGGCATAC
>NC_061858.1:2329064-2334064 GCF_019202785.1 Penaeus chinensis
CAACGCACACACACAGAACACACACGCTCACGGAATTCTTTCTTCATGTACGATCCCATTATTTAATCATTTTTATTACAGTCACACATTAACATTGTTTTTTGTTATTTTTTATGTGATTTTAAAGAGAGTCAACGAATAATATCCGAACTCCATTATGGTTCAAGTTAATAAAACAATTAATATTTGAACAAATATATATATATATATATATATATATATATATATATATATATATATATGTACATATATATATATATATATATATATATTCCTACCATTACGAATGAATACAAAAGGCTTTTAAAAAGTAATTACAGCGTTATCTATCTATATATATATATATATATATATTTATATATATATATATATATTTATTATTTCATATCACACACTCACTTATATATGTGAGTGTGTGTGTGTGTGGTGTGTGTTTAGTGAATATATATATATATTTATACTTATATATATATTATATATATATATTATATATATTATATATCTATATGTATATATATATATCTATATATATATATATATATATATACATATATATATATCAATAGATAACGCTGTAATTACTTTTTAAAGCCTTTTGTATACATTCGTAATGGTAGGAAGATATATACATACATATATATATATATATATATATATATATATATATATATATATATATATATTTGTTCAAATATTAATTGAGTATTTAAGTATGTATGTATGAAGGTATATATATATATATATATATATATATATATATATATATATATATATATATATATATATATATATATAGATAGATAGATAGATATAGATATAGATATATTTATACATATATGCATATATATAAATGTATATATGTATATGCATTTATATATATATATAAATATATATATACATATATATATATTTATATATTATAAATGTATATATATATATATATATATATATATATATATATATATATATATGTATGTATATAAATATATATATATATATATATATATATATATATATACATGTATATATATATACACACACACGCACGCACACACAAAGGATCGGCAAATCTCAACCCAAATAGTGAGGGAATTGCAAAGGCAAATGCAGAGCGGGACCCTGGTCTCAGTGACCGTTTCCAGGTCATCCACATTTCACGCCCCTTTTCTGAATCGATACGACAGCGCTACGCTTCCCTTTTTCCTTCCCTTCCCCTTCTCTTCTCCTCTCCTTCTCTTGGTCTGTTTCTTTGCCTTTATTTGAATTTCCCTTGTCTTTGTCTTTCTGTCTTTTACTCTATCTTTCCCTTCTTCCTTTGTTCTTCTTTTATTCTCTTTCTTGCATCTCTATTCCCTTTCCTTCGCATCTCTCCTCTTCCCCTTCTCTCCCTTCTCTTTCTCTCCTTCTGTTTTATTTTCTTCCCGTCTGTTCCCTCTACTCTGTTCTATTCTTCTTTTCCTTTCTCGCACTTCCAATCCTTTCCTTTTATTGCCCTTCCCTTCACTTCTCCTCCGGCTCTCCCCTTTCTTTCTTTTATTTTCTTTCCCATTCCATTCCTTTCACTTTATTTTAGTTCACTTCCCTCTCCCTTCCTTCGTTTTCCCTCTCTATCTTTTCTAATCCATTCCTTCCACCTTATTTCCCTCCCCTTTTGTTTCCCTCCTTCTCTTTCCAATTTCTTCGTTTCGCTTCCCTCCACCTCCCTTCTTTTTCCGTTCTCATTTCCTCCCTTTAACTTCTCTTCTCATCTCTTCCCTTCTCTTCTCGTCTCTTCTTTTCCTCTCCCCTTCCCCTTCCTTTCCTACCCATCTTTCCCTTTCTCTATTCCTCCCTCCTCTCCCCTCTCTCTCTTCCTCTCCCTTTCCCCTTACCTTCACTTCCTGTTTCAACACCACACCAGCGCTATTCATGAGTCAGATCTCTTCCTTCCCCTTCCCTCCCTCCATTCCCTCACCCACACCCTTCCTCCTCCCTTGCCTACCATATTCCTTATCTCCCCCTCCCTTCGTATATGACCCTCACCTTCCCTTCCTTACCCACTGCAACCCTCACCTTCCCCTCCTCTTCCTCCAACCCTTACCCCTCCCCTCCCTCCCATCCTTATCCCTCCCACCCTTTCCCTCACACAGCTCCAGATCCCTCCCCTCTCCCCCTATCCTTTCCACACACTTCCCTCCTTCCCCTCCCTTCCGCCCCTCCCCCTCCCACTCCTGCCCCTACCACCACATCCCCTCCCTCCCTCCCTTTCCCCTTCCTCCCTTTCCCCTCCCACCCTTTCCCCTCCTCCCTTTCCCCTCCCACCCTTGCCCTCCTCCCTCCCTCCCTCCCACCCTAGCCCCTTCCTCCCTCCCTCCCTCCCTCCCACCCTTGCCCTCCTCCCTCCCTTTCCCCTCCCACCCTTGCCCCTCCCTCCCACCCCGCCCCATAACCGCTCTTCCCCCTTGGGTGCAAAGCAGGCCAGGTGAACCACGTCGCACGCAAAGGGGACCTCCTGACGCACCTGACACCTGGCCCATTAGGCGTTGCGTGAGAAAGGGCTGTGGACGAGGGGGTGGGGAGGTTAAGGTGGTGGGGAGGTGGGGAGGTGGTGGGGGGGGGGGCGTTGGAGGGACGCTGACACAGGCCAGACGGCAGGAAGGATCAGGAGAAGGAGGGGGAGGAAGAGGAAGAAGAAGAAGGAGGGAGAGGAAGAGGAAGAAGAAGACGGAGGAGGAAGAGGAAGAAGAAGAAGGAGGAGGAGGAAGAGGAAGAAGAAGAAGGAGGAGGAAGAGGAAAGAGGAAGAAGAAGAAGGAGGAGGAAGAGGAAAGAGGAAGAAGAAGGAGGAGGAGGAGGAAGGAGGGGGAGGAATAGGAAGAAAGAAGAGGAGGAGAAAGAGGAGGAGGAAGGGAGGAGATGGTTGGGACGGAGGAGGAGGAGGAGAAGGAGAATAATAAAGATAATAATATAATGATAAGATTAAGAAGAAGAAATAAGAAGGAAAAAGAAGAAGGAGGAGAAGGAGAAGTAGCAGACGATGATATTGAATAAGATGAAAAGAAAAGAGCAAAAGTTGACGATCAAGTTCATGAAATATAAAAAAAGGAAACATGAGGATATATATATATATATATATATATATATATATATATATATATATATATATATATAACATAGATAGATAGATAGATAGATAAAACAAGTATAAAATATACTTCACATTTTCGTGTTTTTTTTCCTCCTTCTCCTACTTATAAAAACGAAAATATTTTGATCTTTTAGAGTCACTAGATACAGACTAAAAAGAAAAATGAAAAAAATAAACAAATATAAGATAAAAAAACAACAACAAAATCAACAACGAACTAGCGAAATTCACTCGAAAAGAAATTTACAAGACGGTGCATTGCCGATAAGGAATAATGATAATAATCCTCCAGCGTCATTACGAAATTGCCCAGCCATAATCGTTAAAAAAAAAAAAAAAAAAAAAAAAAAGAAAAGAAAGAAAGAAAGAAAACGGAAAAAGGTTATTGCAATGAGTGTATTCTTGTGCTGGGGTCTTGCGCAGAACCCGCCTGCACCGTGCAATTCAGAGAGGTAATTGCAAGGTTCCCGAGTGGCTATCCATCAGAAACGCACACGGGAATACTGCTCATTCTATGTGGACATCAAGGGATATGCACACACATATACACATATACACACATGCACACACACACACAAACATACAAAAGCATACAAAAGCATAAACACAAACACACACGATCAAACACAAACACACACGAACAAACACAAACATAACCCACGCACACACATAAATAAACACACACAGACAAACGCGCACACACACACAAACAGTCATAAACACCCACAAACAAACACACATACACACACACAAACAAACAAACAAACACAAACACACACACACAAAGACAAACATAATGTGTAATTATATCCCTTCACTTACTCTTTATCCCGAGAAGACGTGGGTCTGCGCAGGTAAGTCTTCAGTGACGTCACAAAAATAAATTACAGGTATGCGTGTTCTAGAATGTGTGTTTATGTGTGTACGTGTAAGATTATGTGTGTGTTTATGTGTGTACGTGTAAGATTATGTGTGTGTTTATGTGTGTACGTGTAAGATTATGTGTGTGTTTATGTGTGTACGTGTAAGATTATGTGTGTGTTTATGTGTGTACGTGTAAGATTATGTGTGTGTTTATGTGTGTACGTGTAAGATTATGTGTGTGTTTATGTGTGTACGTGTAAGATTATGTGTGTGTTTATGTGTGTACGTGTAAGATTATGTGTGTGTTTATGTGTGTACGTGTAAGATTATGTGTGTGTTTATGTGTGTACGTGTAAGATTATGTGTGTGTTTATGTGTGTACGTGTAAGATTATGTGTGTGTTTATGTGTGTACGTGTAAGATTATGTGTGTGTTTATGTGTGTACGTGTAAGATTATGTGTGTGTTTATGTGTGTACGTGTAAGATTATGTGTGTGTTTATGTGTGTACGTGTAAGATTATGTGTATGTTTATGTGTGTACGTGTAAGATTATGTGTGTGTTTATGTGTGTACGTGTAAGATTATGTGTGTGTGTTTATGTGTGTATGTGTAAGATTATGTGTGTGTTTATGTGTGTACGTGTAAGATTATGTGTGTGTTTATGTGTGTACGTGTAAGATTATGTGTATGTTTATGTGTGTACGTGTAAGATTATGTGTGTGTTTATGTGTGTACGTGTAAGATTATGTGTGTGTTTATGTGTGTACGTGTAAGATTATGTGTGTGTTTATGTGTGTACGTGTAAGATTATGTGTATGTTTATGTGTGTACGTGTAAGATTATGTGTGTGTTTATGTGTGTACGTGTAAGATTATGTGTGTGTTTATGTGTGTACGTGTAAGATTATGTGTGTGTTTATGTGTGTACGTGTAAGATTATGTGTATGCTTATGTGTGTACGTGTAAAATTATGTGTGTTTATGTGTGTACGTGTAAGATTATGTGTATGTT
>NC_061858.1:2339064-2344064 GCF_019202785.1 Penaeus chinensis
TATTTTTCTTTCTCTCTCTTTCTATGTCTCTCTGTCTCTTTCTCTCTCTATTTTCTCTCTCTCTCTCTCTCTCTCTCTCTCTCTCTTTCTCTCTCTCTCTCTCTCTCTCTCTCTCTCTTTCTCTTTCTATTTTTCTTTCTCTCTCTTTCTATGTCTCTCTGTCTCTTTCTCTCTCTATTTTCTCTCTCTCTCTCTCTCTCTCTCTTTCTCTCTCTCTCTCTCTCTCTCTCTCTCTCTCTCTCTCTCTCTCTCTCTCTGTCTCTCTCTCTCTCTGTCTCTCTCTCTGTCCTCTCTCTCTCTCTCTCTCTCTCTCTCCTCTCTCTCTCTCTCTCTCTCTCTCTCTCTCTCTCTCTCTCTCTGTCCTCTCTCTCTCTCTCTCTCTCTCTCTCTCTCTCTCTCGCTCTCTCTCTCTCTCTCTCTCTCTCTCTCTGTCCTCTCTCTCTCTCTCTCTCTCTCTCTCTCTCTCTCTCTCTCTCTCTCTCTCTCTCTCTCTCTCTCTCTCTCTTTCTTTTTCTATCTCCGTCTTTGTCCATCTCCTTATTATCATTATTACCCTTACCATTATTACTACTGTTATCATTGTTTTTATTATTATCATCATCATTATTATCACCATTACCATCATTATCATCATTATAATTACTACTACTCCTACTATTACCGTTACAGATACTGTTCTCGTCTAGCAATCCTGCTGTCTTTCGTTCAAAGCCTGCACTGCTATTCCTTGTACACAGGGGGAAATTTAGAAGCAAATATAAGCAGACAGACTGTCACACCAAGAATAGCTATTGTAGCAAATGGAATAAGAATGAATCATTTAATTTTTGATTATTACTTCTACTACTGTTACTATTATTATCATTACTGCTACTGCTACTACTACTACTACTATTACTACTACTACTACTATTATTACAGCTACGACTACTACTACTAATATTATTATTATTATGACTACTACTACTACTACTATTATTATCATTATTATGACTACTACTACTACTATCATTGCTACTACTAGTACTACTACTATTATTATCTTTATAACTATTATCCTTTTTACTAATACCATTATAATCTTGTTTGATTTCGTTTTTTTTTTTTTTTTTTTTTTTTACCACTTGTTATTGTTAATTCATTCTTACTTTTTTATCATATTTTTTTTTAGCTGATGGATATTTACTTCAACAACTCTTCCATTCATCACAACCAGGCCTGTCGCACCAGCATGATCATCACTCAAAATCATCACCATCACCTTTCGACGTCCTGTGAAGACAAGCCCTCTCCCTCTGCACCATACCGCAACCGTACCACATTTGGTATTCATGTGGTACCTGCTACTATCATCACATTCCCTCACCCAACAGAAAGAGGAGGAGAGGAAGAGAGGAAAGGGACAAAATGAATAAGAAAGCAGCCAGGGGAACCGAGACAGGCCCAAGACACTTGACCCTGCTAATGAATAAGCTATGTAAGGCGGGAGCTCCTTGTACATACGGTGAGGGAGGGAGGGAGGGAGGGAGGGAGGGAAGGAGAGAGAGAAGGAGGGAGGGAGGGAAGGAGAGAGAGAGGGAGGGAGGGAGGGAGGGAGAGAGAGAAGGAGGGAGGGAGGGAGGAAGGGAGGAAGAGTGGGAAAGAAGGGGAGGGAGGGAGGGAAGGTAGGAGAGACTGCAGGAAGGTTGTGGAGGACAGGGTAAAGCAGGAGGAGAACAGGGGGGGACGAGGGAAAGGTAGGGGAGGACAGAGTAGGACATGAGAAGGAGGGTGAGCCGGTGAAAGGTAAGGGAAGGCAGGGGAAGGGAGAGAAGGCCAGGGTAATGCAGGAGAACCGGGAGGCCGGGAGAATGTAGGGGAGGACCAGAGGAAACAGGGAAATGGCAGGTGAAAAGGCAGGGAATATATGGGAGGCCGTGGGAGGGGGAGAGTGAGAGAAGGCCGAAGAATGGTAGGGGAAGACAGGGGAGTGGAGAGGAGGCATGGTAGGGTACGGGAAAACAAAGGTGAATAGGGGAGGGTATGAGGGCGAAGAGATAGTTAGGGCAGTGTAGGAGAGGGTAAGGGAGAACAGGCATAAATAATGAAAGTTATAAGAGCGAAACAGTGGATAATGAAAGGCAGATGAAGGTAAAAGAAGGCAAAGAACATCAGAAGAGGGCAAAGGCAGATACAAAAGACCAGAGTAAGGTAAAAGAGATTAAGAAAAGACCTAGAGGAAAGCAGCAGGAAGCAGGGCAACGCAGGGGAGTACCAGGAGGGGAGGAGGGGAAGAGGAGGAGGAGAGGCAGAGGGGCGTCTGTTTCCCCCAAGTAAATTAGGCGTTGGCAAGTGCTGACCAAAGGGCGGAGGAGCGAGGGCGGCTGGAATGACCATGTAAGAGGGCCAGCGCTGAAGGAGGCGAGGGAGGAGGGAGGGAGGGAGGGAGGGAGGAGGGAGGAGGGAGGGAGGGGAGGGAGGGAGGGAGGGAGGGAAGGAAAGGAAGGGGGGAGTAAGGGGAACAGGAAAGGAAATAGGAAAGAATGAAAGGGCAGAGAGGGGAGGAGGGAGGGGGGGGGGGTTGGAGAGATGAAGGAAGTAGGGAGGAAAGAGGGAGAAGGAAGAGAAATTGGAGAGGGGGTCAACGCTCAAGGAAGCGAAGGCTGAGAGAGGGGGGGGAATTAGAGAGAAGGGAAGGGGGAGGGAGGGGAAGGACAGGAAAGAAAATTGGAGAGGGGAGAGGGAGAGAGGGGGGGAAGAAGGGGAATTGGAGAGTGGGGTAGGGCAAGGTAGGGAGGGAGAGAGAGGGAGGAGGAGGAGGAGGAGGAAGGGACATTGGACAGGGGGGAGAGCTCACAAGAAAGGAAAAGAATGTCATAGAAAGGCCCATTGTACTGTAGATATACTGTGGAATGGGATACACATATGTGAATACTTTAGGGAACATAGTAGATACATTTATACATGTGTGTGTGTGTATATGTATACATATAGACATGTGTGTGTGTGTGTATATGATAGATAGATAGATAGATAGATAGATACACATATGTATATATATATATATATATATATGTATATATATATATATATACATATATATATATATATATATATATGTGTGTGTGTGTGTGTGTGTATATATATATATATATATATATATATATATATATATATATATATATATATATGTATATATATGTATATATATATATATATATATATATATGAGAGAGAGAGAGAGAGAGAGAGAGAGAGAGAGAGAGAGAGAGAGAGAGGAGAGAGAGAGAGAGAGGAGGGGGGATAGAGGGGGGCTGATAGAGAGAGAGCCAGGCACACACACACACGCTCACGCACAGAATCACGCACAGCCAAACAGACACACAAACCCTCCCACCTCCACACACACACACACACCAACCCCGTCCCTCCGCTAGCCTTGAGAAATCGGACCAAAGAGTATCCGTCGCCCCCGAATCACCTGCTTTAATAATACACTAATGTACGATCCATCTGCCAAAGGTCCTTGTCGCTTGATGAACGCTCTTCGCCGATGATAGGAAATCCATGACGCGGGTGTCTCTGATGTCAAAATACGTCTTTTGTCTTTAGGGAGAGAGAAGATGAAGAATAGGAGGAGGTCGAGAAGAGGATAGGAGTAGATAGAGTGTGATAAACACGAGGCGTAGAAGAGAAAAGGGGAGGAATTAATATATGAAACAAAATGAAAATAAATGAATGAATGAGATATAGTAACAAAATCGAGTGTTGAAGAGATGTAAATAAAAACGAAAAAACATTTTTCAAAAACGAGAAGTAATCAACATGCTTTGATTACATCATGACATCCTGAGTTAACTTTTCATCAAAACACATCAGTTATATATCCCTTGCTCTGTAAAGTTATTCACTCTCTTTTGTGCATTTCCACATTTCTCAGTAAAAACTAAGTAATGAGAAATGCTTAAGGTTACAAATATCATTACTCTCTGCTGGAAAACTGACATTTCATTGCTGAATCTATCTCAAAGGCGACTGATAGAAGAAGAAGAAAAAAAACAAATAACAGAAAAGAAAAATGTAG
Source organism: Penaeus chinensis (assembly GCF_019202785.1). Taxonomy (NCBI): domain Eukaryota; kingdom Metazoa; phylum Arthropoda; class Malacostraca; order Decapoda; family Penaeidae; genus Penaeus; species Penaeus chinensis. The sequence goes on from NC_061858.1 coordinate 2,343,128, forward strand.
AAAACAGTTAAAAGAAACAGATGAAAAACGTTAAGGACCTTAGAGAAGAGGAAAGTAACGGAAAAGGGAGGATAATTCCAGAACAATATATATAAAATAAAATGAAATAAGTAAACAACAGGAAAGGGAAAAAAACATAATTAACAAAAAAATAGAAATTTACATAATTAACCCTAAACATAAGTTAACATCAAAGAAAAACAAAAGTAATTGTAATGTCAAGATAAAAAAGTGGCCTGTAGTTGCCACGTGATCACAAACGACTAACATTAAAGCTCAACCTGCGAAACAAAGTACAAAGAATGTGTTCTGATTGTTCGTCAACTGAACAAAGAACAAACGGTGGCAAGTTCCGCCTAAATGTTCTCCATTTGTCACCGTCAATTAGAGAAGAGACAGTAAACAAATCCCAGACAAGTAAACAAATCCCAGAGAAGTAAACAAATTCCAGAGAAGTAAACAAATCCCAGATGGTGTTGTTGTCTCGATAAATTCACGATCTTACTATGAAATTTAGTGTTGAATGAATCATTGATAAGCTTACTGCTCTGCTGCAAATTTGATTTTATTGCAGAATAGCTGTCATCTATATCGAGAGGATATATTTAGTTCAAACGAAGTGTCAAGAAAAATATGATAATGACGAAAATACAAACAAACGACAAAATAGAAGTCGAATAAGAAATAGAGATATAGACGGAAATACAAGCAAAGATGAACGCTGTAGAAAAATAATGTAAATACAACAATAAATGACAAAAAAAAAATTATATGTAGAAAGATATAAATAAAGACAAACGCAAAAATAAACAATGAAAATATAATATAAAAATATAAAAAGATACAAGCAAACACAAACGAAACGAAACGAACGAAAAGTTACAATACAAACAAACAAAAAAAAGTGGCTTCGAAGCAGAAGTTGGCTGAGTATCTC
>NC_061858.1:2354064-2366564 GCF_019202785.1 Penaeus chinensis
GAAGAAGAAAAAGGAGAAGAAGAAGAAGACGAAGAAGGAGAAGAAAAAGGAAAAGAAGAAGAAGACGAAGACGTAAAAGGTAAAGAAGGAGAAGAAGAAAAGCAAGAAAATCTCCCATCTTCGTAGACAATTCTGCGGGGACGCCGAAGAGAAATAAAGTGTAAAAATTAAAAATGATTCTCCGTGGCACTGTTGGGGAGAGAGGAGGAGGAGGAATGAGGGAGAAAGAGGGAGGAGGGGGAGGGAGGGAAAGAGGAGAAGGGAGGAAGAGGGAGAAAGTAGGATGGAGGGTGGAACAAGGAATGAGGAAGGAGGAGGAGGAGTAGAAAGAGGGGAGGAGGAGGAGAAAGAGGGGAAGAGGAGAAGAGAGGGAGGACGGCGGGAGGAGGAGGAGGGAGAGGAAGGGAGAAGGAGGGAAGGAAGAGGAAAGAAGGAGTAATTAGCAGTGGGTTAGTCGGAAGGAGGTTAGGAGTGGGCAGGTGGGTTGCTTTGTGCGAATGGGGGGGGGGGGGGTAGAAAGAGAGGTCGTGGGTTGGGTGGGTTCGTCGAGGTGGGTCAGGAGTGGGCGGGGGGTCAGGAAGTCGAGGGGGGTGGGTGGGGTGGGGGAAAGAGGGGTTTGTGGTGGGCTAAGGTCAGGGAGGGGGAGAGGGGGGTGTAGGTTCGTTAAGGGGGGGAGGGGGATAGGGGGAGTTCGTTAAGGGGGGGGGGGGTCGGGAGGGAGGAAGAAGGCAAGGCCGAAGGAACTGGGTCGGGGAAAAATTCCTGTATTGAATTAGATGAATTGATTTATGAACAGATGAAGATTGACAGCGAAGAGAAAAGGTTTCTAGCATTTACTCCAGATCGTTTTTTTTTATTTATTATTTTTTTTCTTCAAGTGTCGTCATTATCTCGAGAACCTCATCATTCAAGATGTTTATTTTATGCGTTTTAGTGACTCTTCTCGTCTCTCCTCCCCCCCCCCCCCCTCCTGCCTACTCTCATCCTCCCCTCCACCTAATCCACTTTTCTCTCTCTCCTTTCCTTTCCTTCCTCCTTCCATCTCTTCCCTCCTACATTCCACTTTCTCCCCCCACCCCCTTCACTTTCTCTTCCTCTTCACCCACTCCACTATTCTCTCCTCCTCTCCTTCCCCCCTCTAATAAATAGACCAAAAATACTTTAATCTTTCTCTAGTAAATAATAGAAAACAAAACAAAGAAATAAGAGCTATAATCTTCTATAACAAATTATCTAATATAAAGAAAAAAAATAATTAAAAGACAAAAAACCGCTAATAACCTAAAATCCTCTCTTCTCTAATTCTAAGAACTATATATCTAAAAAAAAGCATACGCTCTAAAAAAAGAAATAAAAAAACTCCCCCTCGCTCTTCCTCCCCCCCCCCCCTCCACCCACTCTTCCGTCTTTCCCTTCTCCCCTCTCCTCTCCTCCACCTTCCCCACTATTCCTCCCCTCTCATCCATTTTCCCTTCTCTCCGTCTTCCATCTTCTCCTCTCCTTCCTCTCTCTCCTTTCTTCCCCTCCTCTCCTTCTTCCTCTATCTATCTCGTTCATCTATCCTCTCTCTTTCACTTCTTACCCCCTCGTCCCTATCTCCTAACTCTCCCATCCTCCCTTCCCCACTCCCCCCCTGTCCAACTCCCCACTCCATTCCCCCACTCCCCCACCCCCCCTCCCCCACTCCCCCACTCCCCCTCCTCCACTCCTTTCCCTCTCCTTCACATCCTCAATCATTCCTCCCTGACCACTATCTCCTCTATCCTCCTCCCTCCTCTCCCTCTTTCTTCTCCCCTTCCCCTTCCCCACTACATCTAAAACTCCCTTATCCACAATGCTCTCTCTTCTCCCCTTCCCCCCGCACTACCACAGCTGCCTCCCCTCCCCCCACCTCCCACTCCCCCCCAAAATGTCTCCCCTTTCACCCCCACTATAAACGGTCACTCCCCTCCCCCCCCGCCCTACCTTCTTTATTCTCCCTTTCCCCCCTCCCCCCCCCTATCTCTCCGACCTTGAGCTCTCTCACCATCGCACGAAAAAATCTCATTAACTATTAACTAAACACACTCTTACTCCTTTCCTCTTATGGTTGGTTCTATATAATTCATCCAATTCATTCACACCACCACAAAGCAAGTTTCAATCAGTTCAGCAAGCATTCATATTCAAATTTCCCCATTTCATTCATTCAGATTCAATTTCAGTTACAGGCTTTCAGCCAGCAAGTCAGCATTTCAAATTCAGTTCCACACCTCATTCCCGGCTCTTCCTAATTATTCTTTCTTTTCTCTACTTACACATTTCAAAGTTCAGTCAGCTTCATCCTTCTTCTTCTATTCTTCCCTATTTATTTTTCTATTTTCCTTTTTCATTCTCTAAACTTCTTCTCCATTTTCAGATCAGGTCAGCAGGTTCAGGGGAGAGTCTTTCTTTCCTTTCTCTTTTCTTCTTCTAGCTCTTTTCAGCTCTTTATCTTCTTTCTTTCTTTCAGCATTCAAGCCTTTCTAAATCCTTCTTTCCCTTCTTTTCATCCGTAGGTCAGAGTCAGTCAGCAGTTCCCAAGTCAAACAAAGTCAGGCTTCTCAAGCAAGCAGGCTTCGTCTTTCTCTTCTCTATTTAGCTATCCTCTTTCCTTTATCCACTTTTCTATTCTTTTTCTTTCCTTTTTTTTTTTTTTCTCTTTACTTCTTTTCTTTCTTCCTTCATTATTCTCTTTTCTCTTTTATCTTATCTTTCTTTCTAGTTCTACTTTTCCCCCTTTCTTATCCTTTCCTTCCAGCATCAGGCTATTCTATCCTTTCTATTTATTTTCTCAGCCAGACAGTTTCACAGCAGACACAGCAGATTCAGGCTTATTCTCTACTATTCTACTAGAGACCTTTCCCTCTTCCTCCCTCCCCCCCCCCCTTCCTTTCTATCCCCCTTTCCCTTTTTTTCCTTTTCTTTTTATTTTCTTTTCTCTTTCTATTCTTTCTTTCCTTTCTTATTTCACAGGATGGCTTCTTTTTCTATCTTTATCTATTCTATTCTTCTTTCTTTCTACTTTTCTTTGCTTCTAAGTTTTTCCTTTTTTTCTTCTACTTTCTTTCTTTTCCTTCTTTTTTCCAGGCTTTTCCTTTCTTTTTCCGTTTCCTCTTTTTCCTTCCTTAGGCTTCCTATTCCTTTTTCTTCTTCTATCAAGCTTCAGGCTTCTCTATTCCGCTTCTTTCCTTCTTCTTCCTACATTCTCTTCTTCTTTTCATTTTCCCATTCCCTTTCATTTCTTTCCATCCATTCTCTCTCCTCTTTTTTTTCCTTTCTAAATATATCAGCAGGCATTCATGCTTCCTTCTTATCACATTTTCTTTCGCTTTCCCATTTTCATTCCTCTTTTTTTTCATGTTTCATTGTTTTTCTTTCACAACCACCATTCATTCAGGGGCTTTTCTATTTTTCTATCTATTCTTTCTTTCTCGACTTCTACTTTTTCTTTTTCCCATTTTTTTCCCTCCCCTCCTCCTCCTTCCTCCTCCTTCACTCCTCCTCCTCCTCTCCTCCTCCCTTTTTTTTTTCCTCCTCCTCCTCCTACCTCCTCTTCCTCCTCATCCTCCTCATTTAATGCCTCTTTCAACCCACTTATCATCCTCAATACTCTTCTCCTCCTCCTTCATACCACCTCTTCCTCCTACCTTTTCCTCCCTCCTCAACAAGACACTTCCTCCCTCCCCCTTTTCTCCTCTTTGCCTCCTCTTTATCCTCTTCTCTCACCAAAAACATAATAAACTCATAATTCCCCCTCACTCTTCCTTCCTCCCTCAACACCACCCCTCACCCCACCACCAACCTCAAATCTCCAAACACTTCCGCCCCTATTTCAATTCCTCCTCAAAATCCCCCACATTTTTTTCCCCTCCTCACACCATCAATTTTTTATTCCCTCCCCCTCCACCACACAAAAACAAATCTTCCTTCCCTCAATTTTCCTCCTCCCTCAAACCATTTCCCTCTTCCTCCCTCCAAAAACTCCTTTCAATTAATCTTTCCTCATTACTCCAACCTCTATCTCCTCCTCTTTTCTTTCCTCCTTCCCCTTTCCCCTTTCCCTTCCTCCTACTCCACCTCCTTCCTCACACCTCCATCACTCTCCCACCTCTTTTCTTTTTCCTCCTTCCCTCACTACCTTTTCCTTTATCTATTTTCCTCCCTTCTTTCATTCCCACACCTCTTCCTTTCCTCCTCAAAAATCAACCACTCATACTTCTCCTCCTCACAACACCTCACCCTCCTATCCTCCTCCCCAAAATCCTCAAACTCTTCCCCCCTCCTCCGCACTTCCCTATCCTCTTCCTCCTTTCCCTCTTTTCCCTCCACCTTCCATAACCACACAAAAACTACCTCTTTTCCTCATCCCTCCTCCCAACAAAACCCTCCTATATATATCTTCCACCTCCCCCCTCCAAAACATATCAAAACTCTCCCCTCCAACTCCTAACAAGCCCACCCATCCTCCACCACACACACCGCCCATTCCACCTCTTACCTCCCCTCCATATTTCTTCTTCCTCCCCAAATACCTCCCTCCTCCTAAATCCTCATACCTGGATCAAAACACGAAAATCCTCCTCTCCTCACTCATTCCCTTTTTCTTCTTCCCCCTTATCCTTCCTCCTTATTTTACCTCTTCCCTCCTCCCTCCTCCTCCTCACGCTTTAAAGAATCCCATCCTTCCCTTTCCTCTCCTTTTCCCCCCTCCCTCAAAACGCTCCTTTCCCTCCTCTTTTTCCTCCCTCCGCCTCACAACCTCCTCCTCAATTTCAAACCCGTCTCCTCCCCTCTCATATCCACACCTCTCAACCCAAAGCTCTTTTCCCTCCTCAACCTCTTTCCCCCTCTTCCTCCTCAAACAAAAATCCTCAAATATCCTCCTCAACTATCGCCTTCCTACTCCCTTTTCCCCCCTACCCACCCAATCCCTCTTTCCTTCTCCCCTTTCCTTCTTTCCATCCCTCACATACCTCAAAAATTCCTCCTCACTTCCTCCCTCATAATTTCCTCTCTTTCACCTTCCTCCTCACTCACACTCTCATCAAAACATAAAACTTCTCTTCCTCCTCAATAAAACTCCTCTCCTCCCCCTCCACTTCCTCTTCCCTTTCCTTTTCCTCCTCAAACACTTTCCTTCTTCCTTCAAAAACCTCATAATACCCTCAACAAAACCATTCCCTCAAAAACACCTTCCTCCTCCAAACATTCCTCCTCTCCTCCTCACCCTCATTCCACCTGCATCCTCCCTTCTTCCTCCTCCCACACCCTTACCCTGCCTATCCTACCTCCAAAAAATATAGTACGTCCTCCTCCATTCATTTCCTCCCTCACTCCCTCCTCAACATAAACTCCCCCACCCCCCTTGCTCTTCCTTCCTCCCTCTTCCTCCCTTCTCCCCTCCCTCCTTCATCCTTCCTCCTCATTTTTTCCTCCACCCTTCCCTCGCGCATATTCTCCCTTCCCTCTTTCCCTCCTCATCAAAAAATTCTTCCTCCTCCTCATCTCAAAACATTTTCCTCCTATCAAATATCACCTATCCTCTCCCTCAATCAAGACTCAATATCCTCTCCTCCCCTCAAATTCCCTTCCTCCTCAAAACATAATAATTTTCCACCTCACATCATAAATCTCTTCTTCCTTCCTCCCTCCCTTCGTTTCCCTCCCCCTCTCTTTTATCCTCTCTCTCACCTCTCCTCTCTCTATCTCTCACTCTCTCTTTTCTCATCTTCTCTCTCCTCTCTCCTCATCTCCTCCTCCCTCTCTCCTCTTTTCTCACTCTCTCCCTCTCTCTTTCTCACTACTCTCCCTCTCTTTTTTTTTTTTTTTCTCTTTTTTTGTCTTTGTATATTCCTTTTTCTGTCCACTTTAAACTTTTAAAATTTTAAATCTTTAAAAACCCATTACAATCTTTGCTGCCATTACATTCTTTATCATAATCATCGTTACCATTCTGTTTCTATCCATATCAGTATCACTATCACTGCCATTATCTTAAATTGTTTCTCTTACTCTCTTCGGAAGTCCTTGCGTATCTCTCCCCAATGTGTTTCTTATCAGATCTATAAATTCACTCGCTTTTATCTCACTTCTATCTTCCGTTTCAAACTTTCTTGGCTTTCCCTTAATCGTTGGGACTTTGTCGGCCTTCTGCTTCCCACTCGTTCGTGGTCTCTCGTTTCTCTCGTGTTTCTGAATTATGCGGAAAGTTGAGGGGGATTTCATACACACACATACATACATACACACACACACACACCACAGACACACATACACATACATACATACATACACACACACACACACACACACAAAACAGATACACACACACATACATGCATAAACACACACACAAACACACACACACACACACAAACACACACACACACACACACACACACACGCACACACACACACGCACATACACACATGTATATATGTGTGTGTGTGTGTGTGTGTGTGTGAGAGAGAGAACGATAAATGCATATATCTATCTATCTATCTATCTAGAAATGTAGATATAAAGATATATTGATATGGGTATATATATTTGTGTGATATAACAGTTCCTATTTAACAGAACTATATCATGGTTATTAAGTTCTTGTAAAATTGTGGCTCCTGAATCCTTATTAAGTTTTATAAATATATACGAAGCAATAAAACTAGAAAACGGTTTTCATGTCATGATAACAGCAGATTATATTTTTTGCGCATTTAAAAGGCGAATGAGACAATACAATTAGGTGTGTGTGTGTGTGTGTGTGTGTGTGTGTGTGTGTGTGTGTGTGTTCACAAAGACATGCACACACACACACACATATACACACACACATACAAATATATATATAACACATATATATATATATATATATATATATATATATATATATATATATATATATATACATATATATATATATATATATACATATATATATATATATATATATATATATATATATATATATATATATATATATATATATATATATCCCAAGCTTTCCTAGCGTTGTTTTTCACCTGTGCTGTCAGTTAAAACTGCGAAGGCTTGTCTGAAACGTAGTACTTTTCTTTCAAAGAATTAATTTCCTTTTCTGGCCTGTCGTGTGTCAGCGGCTGTCCCTGTTGGTGTCTAACCGGACAGTTGCGTTGACAGCTTTTATTAATAATTTCATTTGTCGGTATTTGTCTCTTCTTCGTATTTTTTTTTCATATTCGCTTCATATATATTTTTTTTTCTCGTTTGTTTTCTTCTCTTTTTTGTTATATTTTTTTTTTCAAACTTTCCATTTCCTTTTTAATAATAAGTTGTCTGATTTCTTTTTTCTTTTTTTATCATATCAAGAAATGAAAGCATTATTATCATTGTCTTGTTTGGTATTACAATTAACGTGATATTATAAGCGTTGCAATTATCATTACCATCATCATTATGATTATTCCTTTTCTGCCATTATCATTATCTATATTATCATTAATAGTGTTATCATCATCATAATCATTATTATTATTCATGTTACTGTTCATATCATTATCATCATTGCCGTGATCATGCTTATTCTTAATGATAGTAGTGCAGTAATAGTAGTAGTAGAAGTAGTAGTAACAGTAGTAGTTGTAATACTAGTAGTAGTAGTAGTAGTAGTAGTAATAGTAGTAGTAGTAGTACTTAATATAATTATCATCATTATTACGATCATACTTATTCTTAATGATAGTAGTACAGTAATAGTAGTGGTAGTAGTAGTCGTAGTACTAGCAGTAATAGAATTATTAGTATAATAGAGTTTGATATATTATTAGTAACAGCCTTTTTAATACTCTTTTTCTTGTCATTTTCTTGCCCTTATGAATATTACTGTTATCATTATCACAGGCAGAATCACCGGTTTTATTCTATGTGCGTGTGTGTCTTTGATAATGCTCTTGAGTGCTTGTGTGTTAACGTTTTATGCCTCCTGTTCTTTCAGTGACTTTATCTGTTATCCAAACTCACTTTTTTACTTATTTACACACGTCTTTGTTCGTTGGAAATTGCACAGTTGCATAAATTATCTTTGTGTTCTGTACCCCTCCTACGTTGCAAAGGGATGCAATGAAATTATAATGTTGAGAAAAGTATAAACTCAGTATGGAGTTTTTTCATAAAGAAGGTTTATGAATGTGTGTGTTCCTGTAATATATATGAAGATGAAATGCTTATTATTGTGATGAACGGGAAAGACGTTTTCATTCGTATATAATTGAATATAGTCAAATAATAAACACACAGTCTTACCCATACATATACACACGAAAGCATACAAAGACACACGTATACACGCACACAAACACACTTACACAAACAATTAAATTGCAAACACACACACACACGCAAACGTACATACATATAAAGACACATACATTCGTACACGCTCACCCCCAATCCCAACCCCACCTTTCACGCACACACACCCAGAAACATTTCACCCCTCCCCCTCCCACCCCTTCCCCCACCCTTTCCCCCTCCCCCTCCACCATCCCCCCTCTTCCAAACACACAAACATCTCCCCCCACCCTTCCCCCTCCACCCCTCCCCCTCCAACGCCTTCCCCCACCCTTTCCTCCTCCCCCTCCCCCATCCCCCCTCTTTCAAACACAAATACCTCCCCCTCCACCCCTTCCCCTCCCACCCCTTCCCATCCCTTCCCCCCTCTTCCCCCCTACCCCCTCCCACCCCCTCCCCCGCCCCTTCCCCCCTTCCGAGAGCAGGGCCGTACAGAATCAAGCAAGCACGCAAAAGGGGCAAGCACTTCCTGCCCCAAAACGAGACCATATTCAGCCCCGTTTTCCCGTAATGGCCGCTAAAAATATCGCGCGAAAACCATTGTCTTGTTCGCGAAGACACCTAGGCGGCTCCTATTTTTGCAAGCTGTGACGTCACTGTGTTGCTTTTGTTTGTTTTTTGTTTGTGTTTTCTTTTTCTTTCTTTCTTTCTTTTTGCTTTATTCTACTTCCTAGTTCTTTCTTTTCTTCGTCTCTTATATGTCTTTTTTCCTCGTATTTTTTCCCCTTTTTTTCGATTTGTTTTAAATTCTTCTTCTCTTCTTTTTCTTTTCTCTCTCTCTATTTTTTTTCGGCTTCTTTATTTTCTTTCCTTTTTCTCTTTATCTTTCCTTTTCTATATTTTTTCTTTTATCTCTCCTTTTATCTTCCATTTCCCACCCTTTATCTTTCTTTCTCTTTTTTCCTCTCTTCTTCAATCCCTCCTTGCTATTTTTTTCTTTTTTATCCTTTCTTTTCTCTGCTTCGCCTTTTTATTATCCAATATTCATATCAATATGTTTTCCGATATTAATTTTGTTGTTATTATCATTATCATCTTTATTACCATTGTTATTGGTATCATCATCATCATAATCATTGTTATTATTAATGTTATAGTTCATATCATTATCATCATCATTGTGATCATATTTATTCTTAATGATAGTAGTATTAGTAGTAGTAAAAGTAGTAGCAGCAGTAATAAAATTATTAGTAGAATGGGATATAATACATTATCATAAACATTACTTTCATGATAATGATACCAAAATGATACAAACTTTAATGGTAATAATGATAACAATAAACCTTAATGTCAAAATCTCGCACTTACTCGCAAAAGTTAAAACACAAAGTCACATGACAAATCTTGCCATAAGGGAAGAATTATGCCATTAATATTTTATGGTCATTTGAAACGTGTGTCTGTGTGTCTGTAGAGAGAGTGGAAGTAAGGAGAAGGAGCGGAAGGGAAGGAAGGAGAGAGAGAGAAGAGAGGGAGGGAGAGAGATGAAGGGAGGGAGAGAGGGGGGGAGGAAGGAAGGAGAGGAGGAGAGAAAGAGGGGGGAGGGAGAGAAGGAAAAAGAGAGCGAGAGGGGAGAAGAGAGAGAGAGGGGAAGGGAATTAAGAGAGAGAGAATGAGGAGGGAGGGAGGGATGGAGGAAGGGAGAGAAAGAGGGAGAGGGAGGAAGACAGAGAGAGAGAGAGAGAGGAGGGAGAGGGAGAGGGGGAGGAGGGAAGAGAGAGGGAGAGAGACAGAAACAGATAGACAGACAGAGGCAAAGGGAAAGAGAGAGAAATAAATAAATAAAGAGTGCGACTAACAGACAGAAACAGAGGCAAAAAACAGCTAGAAACACGGAAACAAAGCGAATCTAACAGGAGGCAAAAGTAGATAAATAAAAAAAATAATCAGAAATTTTAAAACAAAAGGAAAAGACAGAGGAAGGGAGGGCATGAAAACCGGAGATTAGTTAGAGAGAAAAATGGCTCCGCGAGGGGAAAAGAAGAGGCCAGAGAGGGGAGAGAGGATTTTGGTGTTAACGAAATGGGTTCTTTATCTAAGCTTAGATCGAATGCGTTGGAATGTGATTGTGGAAATGTCTTGCATAGCGAACACGTAAACTCGAAAGTTTAAATACATATTTACATTTCACGTTCTCACAAGCATTCACACACATACATGACGCGCACACAGAAATATACACACACACGGGAAACGCACGCAGAAATATATACATACACAGGACACGTACACAGAAATATACACACACAAAGGACACGCACATACAGTCATACACACACACAGGACACGTCCACACAAACATACACAAGAGACGCATACACGAACATACACACACACGGGACATACAAATACAGGCACATGCATGCATACACACACATGCACATACATGCACGCATACACACACTCACACGGACACATACACACGCTTAATGGTAGTGTTTCTCCCTCCGTTGGAAAGGCAGCATAAGCAGTAATGCTTTTGTAACTAAAGCACGGTTTTCCCTTTCAGGAATGACACGTGGCACGTTTATGTGCACACACACACACACACACACACACACACACACACACACACACACACACACACACACACATATATATATATATATATATATATATATATATATATATATATATATACCTTTTTTTCTGTCTGTATATCTGTAAATGTCTATATCTCTGTTTGGATAGATGGGTTGATAGCTAGGTAGACAGACAGATAGATAGATACATAGAAAGATAGATGGCTACATAAATAGACAAACAAAAGAAACAGACAGACAGCCAGACAGACAGACAGCCAGACAGATAGACAACCAGCCAGCCAAACAGACAGACAGACAGACAGACGGTCAAGATGGCTGAGGAAACAACATAGCAAAGTACATTAAGGGCAACGTAATTACCTTAATTGAACTTACCAGTCCTTCCACACCCTGGCGAGGCGTGCATCATGAGACCCGCGGTTGCATGATTCTGCAATTTCATTAGACTCCCTCTCTTGTTATTAGTTTGTTTGTTTGTTTGTTTTTCTTTCTCTCTTTCTTTTCCTATTTTTCACATCGTATCCTTCTTCTTCTTTTCTTATTTTTCTTACTTATCTTTATTTCTTCTTCTTCTGTTCCTTCTTTTTCTTCCTTTCGTTCTTGTTCTTCCTCGATTGGTTCTTCTTTTTCTTTTTTCTTCTTCTCCTTCTTCTATATCTTCTTTTTCTTTTATTCCTTTACCTTTCTTTTTCCTTCTTCTTTTTCTTCTTTTCTTTTTCTTCTCCCTCTCCCCTCTTCTATTGTTGATATTCTTTATATCATCATTTATAGCAATCGGCATGGCATTGGAATTTAATTAATTCAATATCCTTGTCATCATTAAGACTATTGTTGTAATTATCATTAGCTTTTCGTTCAGTATCATTATCGTTATTGTTATGATCATCACTATATATATATATATATATATATATATATATATATATATATATTTATATATATATATTTTTTTTTTTTTTTTTGTATTTGTAACATAACGATACCATTATAATCCTGCTATAATCATGATCATTCGCAATTAAATATATATTTGTTTTACATCTGTTGAGACCTCATAATCCTTTTATTTGGATTTTATTATCAATATCATTATTTTCATCCTTTTTAATAATAGTATCTTGTTCATTATCGTTAAAATTAACAGTACAGTTTCTGTTATTAATATCTAATAACCCTTATTTCTATTATTCTAATCATTATCATAATGAACATTAACATTAACATTAACAATACTAAGCCAGACCACCCCCCGCCCCCCTCCCTCCCTCCTCCTCTACCATCTAGCTATCACCAGAGGCCTGAATAATAAAATTCTAAACCATCTCAGCATTGAAAGATCTATTTCCCTCCTCTTCCCCCCTCCTTCCATACAAACTTTCTTCCTCCCTCCCCTTCTATCCCCTTCCGTCCCTCCCTTCCCCTCCCTTCCCTCCCTTTACCCTCCCACGCCCTCCCTTCTTTTTCTTTCCTTCCCTCTTTCCTCCCTTCCTTCCCTCCCCCACCCTTTCCTCCTTTCCTTCCCTCCCCCCCTTTCCTCCCTTCCTTCCCTCCCCCCCCTTTCCTCCCCCCCCCCTTCCACACAAACCTTTTTCCTCCTT
>NC_061858.1:2385658-2395658 GCF_019202785.1 Penaeus chinensis
AGAGAAATAGAGAGATAGATTAAAGAGTCAAAGTCAAAGTAAAAGCATTTTATTCCATTAAATTACAATGGTTATTCTTTACATAAATATATATATATATATATATATATATATATATATATATATTTACACTTAAGTATTTAAGAGGTGTTCTTTTAATTATATTTTAAAATTACAGAAGTTGTTAATGCCTCTTAAATTATCTGGTAGCATGTTCCATAACTTGGGTCCACGTATTTCCATTTGTCGTGCCCCTGTATTGGTATTCGATCTCTTGACAAAAAGGGAATTTACTTGACGTGGAGAGAGAGAGAGAAAGAGAGAGAGAGAGAGAGAGAGAGAGAGAGAGAGAGAGAGAGAGAGAGAGAGAGAGAGAGAGAGAGAGAGAGAGAGAGAGAGAGAGAGAGAGACAGATAGATAGATAGATAAATAAATATATATTTTTTTGAGACAGTTATACAGAGAGAGGAGGAGAGAAATAGAGAGATAGATAGAGGAATATTAATAAAGAAATGGAGAAAGAGAGAGAGAGAGAGAGAGAGAGAGAGAGAGAGAGAGAGAGAGAGAGAGAGAGAGAGAGAGAGAGAGAGAGAGAGAGAGAGAGAGAGAGAGAGAGAGAGAGAGAGAGAGCTAAAGAGAGTGTGTGTGAGTTTAGTGCATTTACACTCACACACGAATGTTTAAGTTCCTCATTTATTCACCTATTCCTTTCTCTGTATCTCTCTCTCTCTCGCAGGTTAATGTCCTCTTCATTAATCCTTCTTTCTGTTTTCCCCTTATTCTATCTGCATTTATCTCCTCTTTCTCTCTCCTTTTCATTTTCTCACATTTCTTGTTCATCTGCCCCCCATTCTCTCTCTCTACTGCTCTCTCTATGGTTCACTCCCCCTCTATCTCTCTGTCTTTCTCTCTCTTTTTCTCTGTCTCACTCCCACCCTCCCTCTTTCAATCTCCCCCCCCCCCCCTCTCTCTCTCTCTGTCTTTCTCTCTCTTTTTCTCTGTCTCACTCCCACCCTCCCTCTTTCAATCTCCCCCCCCCCCTCTCTCTCTCTCTGTCTTTCTCTCTCTTTTTCTCTGTCTCACTCCCACTCTCCCTCTTTCAATCTCCCCCCCCCCCCTCTCTCTCTCTCTGTCTTTCTCTCTCTTTTTCTCTGTCTCACTCCCTCCCTCCCTCTTTCAATCTCTCCCTCCCTTTCTCTCTATTTCTCTCCTCTGTACCCTTTCCTTTCTCTCATTCCTTCTCTCTCTCTTCATAAACTCCCTTACGCCTTTGATTACTGCTTCAACAGGATTTGAATAATGCTCTCAGAGAACGATTTTCATATATGAATTTTGCGCGAGAGGCGTCCTGCCGAAATATATCCAAGTCCCTCGTCTAAAATGTTAGTGTAATGTGCTCTCTCGGATTTCAGAATTAGGTCTCATTTCTGTGGTATGAATCCTGGTAGTGCTTGGTAGTTCGTGGTTGTTTGGGAATGGTTGTCGTAATAAGTGTAACAAGGTGTTTTTTTAATTCGAAGGAGTGGTGTTGTGATGGTATCTTCCTTTGGTGTTAGGGTCTGTGTTATGAATGGTTGTTCCGCGTTGGTATGTATATTAATATCTATTTTTTTCTGTTGTTGGTATATCTATAACTAGTTATACTCCCTTGTGTATATTTTAGTGTATCTATTCGTATACTCGTAAACTATATTTTTTTCATATTTATCACTATATCTACCGCCATGGTACATATTCTGGTATCTTGGTATATATTAGCATATCTATCACAAGGTCTACATTGGTATATATGTTACTGTTTTAACTAAACAATACGAAATATACGCTAAATTCTCAAATAAAGATCCTTTAGCTTCACCAAGCGAGCTTCCTTTATGAATTCTATTAATATTTCCAATCTAAACTTTTATCGGTCTATATTAAACGGCACAAAACACTTTGATTTAATTGACGACGTCATCGAATCGTGCGAAGCGAATAAGACCTGGAATAATGTAAAGAAATTGGTTAGAAATAGAATGTAAATGAAAGAAATGAAATAAACAAATAAATAGGAGTAATTTGTGTTTCCTTGACCCTCTGGACTACTAGCGGTTACGGCAAAGGGCTACTAGTGGACGTAAGGAAACCGTAGGGGAAGGGGGGCGAAGGGGAAGAGGAAGGGAGAAACGGCGAGAGAGAGAGAGAGAGAGAGAGAGAGAGAGAGAGAGAGAGAGAGAGAGAGAGAGAGAGAGGGAGAGAGAGACAGAGAGACAGACAGAGAGAGAGAGAGAGAGAGCGAGAGAGAGAGAGAGAGAGAGAGCGAGAGAGAGAGAGAGAGAGAGAGAGAGAGAGAGAGAGAGAGAGAGAGAGAGAGAGAGAGAGAGAGAGAGAGAGAGAGAGAGAGAGAGAGAGAGAGAGAGAGAGAAGGAAAGAGAAAGAGAGAGAGATTGAATTTAAACCTACTTTCTTATGATAAAGAAGGTAGAAGGTGAAAATAACTTTAATCATAGAAAATAGAATCACAAAATATTTGCCTGACACAAGAACTTGTCCGATTTCGCGGCGCACGACACGAGAAACTAGTTTTAAATTTGTTCTTGTTTTCCTTATTCATAAACATTTCGAGAGGATACAGGACGTCGTTTTAAACGCTGCCTTAATTAAGCTCTTTCATCTCACGTCACAATTCTGTCTTTGTAGCGTGTGTTCTCTTTACAACCTGTGTGCTCGCCATCTCCCTCCCCCGCTCCATCTTTCTCTCTCAGGGTCTCTTTCTCTCTCTGTCTGTCTCTCTGGCTCTCTCCCTGTCTCTGTCTGTCTGCTTCTTTTTATCTCTCTTATTCCCTCTCTCTCCTTCTCCCTCTTTCTCTCTAAGGGGTCTCTTTCTATCTCTCTCTCTCTTTCGCCCTCTTTCTCTCTTTTTCTTATTCTCTTTTTCTCTCCTTCCTTCCCTCCTCCGCTCCCTCTTTCTCTCTCTGTGTCTCTCTTTCTGTCTCTCTGGCTCTGTCTGTCTGATTCTCACTGTCTATCTGTGTATTTCTCTCCCCTTCTGTCTCTGCCCGTCTGTTTGCCGCCCCTCCCCCCTTCTCTCTCGTTCTCTTCTCTCTCTCTCTCTCTCTCTCTCTCTCTCTCTCTCTCTCTCTCTCTCTCTCTCTCTCTCTCTCTCTCTCTCTCTCTCTCTCTCTCACTCTCTCACTCTCTGCCTCTTTCCTTCACTCCTCACCTCCTTTCCTTTGTCTTTCTCTCTGTCCTTCTCTCCCTCCCTCCCTCTCCTCCATCGCTCAGGCTCTCTATCCACATCAGAGGGGAAATATACTACCTGATTTGCAAACACAGAACGTCTAAGTATCGGTTCTCTCCCTTCCTCTCTCTTTCTCATTCCTTCCCTTCCGTTCATCCTTGTCCGTGAGTCCTTCCCTCCCTGGCTCTCTCCTTCCCTCTCGCTATCTCTTTCTGTTTCTTGCCTTTCTCTCTTTCCCCTTTCCTCTTGCCTTCCCATCCTCCCTTTAGCCTTCCCTCACTCCCTTCCCCCTCCTTCCTTATTTCTTTCTTTCCCTCCATCCTTCCCTCTATCTCACCCTCCCTTCCTCCTTCCCTTTCTCCCTCACTCCTTATCTCCCTCTCTCATTCCTTACTTCCTTTCCTCCCTCGTTCCCTCCCTTCTCTACCTCCCTTCCTCCGTTCCTCCATTATGTCCTCCCCCCCTCTCTATCCCCTTCTTTCCCTCCCTCTATCCCTCTCTTTCTCCTTCTGTTCCTTCGTCTCCCTCTCCTCCTCCCTCTCCTTACAGATATATATATTTTTTATCTCTCTCCCTCTGGCATTTCACCCTTCCGCTCGGCAAATATTGACATTGGCAACCTTCCTTCTATGGCACTTTATCCTCGGTGGCACTCGCGACTTGTGGCACCCGGTGGCATTCTCGTGGCACTTGGGTTGACGCCTAGTGTGATCTGTGTTTTGTTGCTTTGTGTTAGGGTTAATGGTGGTGAGGGTGATGATGTTGATAATGATGGCCATAATGGTGGAGATGATGGTGGTGGTGGTGATAGTGATGGCCATATTGGTGGTGATGATAGTTGTGGTGATGATGGCGGTCATTAGGATGGTGTTCATGATAGTGGTGATGACAGTGGTGATGAAGATGGGGGTGAAGATGGCTGTCATAATGGTGATGATGATGATGGTGGTGGTGTTGATGGTGGTGACGATGATGGTCATAATGGTGGTGATCATGATTATCGATTTGGTGATGATAATGATGTCTGTCATTACGATGATGAAGATGGTGATAAGGATGATGATAATAGTGATGTTTGTGGTGGGGATGTTTCTGGTGGAGACGATGATGATGACGATCAAGTTGGCAATGGAGGTGGTGAGGATAGGACTAGCAGAAGTAAATGAAACCACCACTCCTCCAGCGTTCGCAAATATCCATCAACATAATGTCACTTTTCCGGAAACTCGCGAGTTGTCGTGACTGTGATGTAAAGAGAGAAAGAAAGAAAGAAAGAAAGAAAGAAAGAAAGAAAGAAAGAAAGAAAGAAAGAAAGAAAGAAAGAAAGAAAGAAAGAAAGAAAGAAAGAAAGAAAGAAAGAAAGAAAGAAAGAAAGAAAGAAAGAAAGAAAGAAAGAAAGAAAGAAAGAAAGAAAGAAAGAAAGAAAGAAAGAAAGAAAGAAAGAAAGAAAGAAAGAAAGAAAGAAAGAAAGAAAGAAAGAAAGAAAGAAAGAAAGAAAGAAAGAAAGAAAGAAAGAAAGAAAGAAAGAAAGAAAGAAAGAAAGAAAGAAAGAAAGAAAGAAAGAAAGAAAGAAAGAAAGAAAGAAAGAAAGAAAGAAAGAAAGAAAGAAAGAAAGAAAGAAAGAAAGAAAGAAAGAAAGAAAGAAAGAAAGAAAGAAAGAAAGAAAGAAAGAAAGAAAGAAAGAAAGAAAGAAAGAAAGAAAGAAAGAAAGAAAGAAAGAAAGAAAGAAAGAAAGAAAGAAAGAAAGAAAGAAAGAAAGAAAGAAAGAAAGAAAGAAAGAAAGAAAGAAAGAAAGAAAGAAAGAAAGAAAGAAAGAAAGAAAGAAAGAAAGAAAGAAAGAAAGAAAGAAAGAAAGAAAGAAAGAAAGAAAGAAAGAAAGAAAGAAAGAAAGAAAGAAAGAAAGAAAGAAAGAAAGAAAGAAAGAAAGAAAGAAAGAAAGAAAGAAAGAAAGAAAGAAAGAAAGAAAGAAAGAAAGAAAGAAAGAAAGAAAGAAAGAAAGAAAGAAAGAAAGAAAGAAAGAAAGAAAGAAAGAAAGAAAGAAAGAAAGAAAGAAAGAAAGAAAGAAAGAAAGAAAGAAAGAAAGAAAGAAAGAAAGAAAGAAAGAAAGAAAGAAAGAAAGAAAGAAAGAAAGAAAGAAAGAAAGAAAGAAAGAAAGAAAGAAAGAAAGAAAGAAAGAAAGAAAGAAAGAAAGAAAGAAAGAAAGAAAGAAAGAAAGAAAGAAAGAAAGAAAGAAAGAAAGAAAGAAAGAAAGAAAGAAAGAAAGAAAGAAAGAAAGAAAGAAAGAAAGAAAGAAAGAAAGAAAGAAAGAGAGAAAGAAAGAAAGAAAGAAAAAAACAACACTATTTCGGAAGAGATCTTTCACAAACTTCATCGAACGTGCTATCCTTTCAATTTATTTTCTTCTTAGTAAACGAATAAGTGAAAGTGCGTCCCGGATTCTTTTTTTTTTTCTTTTTTTTTTAAAAAATAATTATCGAAATATTTCAGAAGACACGTGACTATTTGAAGGAATGAGATTGTCCCTTTGCTGAGAGAGAGAGAGAGAGAGAGAGAGAGAGAGAGAGAGAGAGAGAGAGAGAGAGAGAGAGAGAGAGAGAGAGAACAAGAGAAAGCAAGAGACAAAAAGAGAGACAGACAAACAGACAGATAGAAAGGTAAACAAACAGACAGATAGAAAGGTAGACAAACAGACAGATAGAAAGGTAGACAAACAGACAGAAAGACAAACAAACAAAGCATACAAACTAACCAGCCAACAAACAAACAGACAAACAAATACACAGACAGACAATGCAACCTTAATCGTCATAGCAACAGAGAATCGTAACCACAGAGAATCGACTCCACAAATTGATGTCGACAGAGAAATCATAATAATTCTAATGAGTTCAATGCTCTAAGTCATCTTCCTGCTTGGTTATTTTTGTGCCGTAAAGAAAGGGAGACAGAGAGGAAGCTAAAAATAAAGAGATTATATGAGGAAAGCTCATTTGTAAGATATTGTGCTTGTGAGTTATGTTCCTCATTATTATGCATGATTATTGTTAATGTTGTCATCATTATTGCAGAGAGAGAGAGAGAGAGAGAGAGAAAGAGAGAGAGAGAGAGAGAGAGAGAGAGAGAAGGAGAGAGAGAGAGAGAGAGAGAGAGAGAGAGAGAGAGAGAGAGAGAGAGAGAGAGAGAGAGAGAGAGAGAGAGAGAGAAAGACAGAGAGAGAGAGAGAGAGAGAGAGAGAGAGAGAGAGAGAGAGAGAGAGAGAGAGAGAGAGAGAGAGAGAGAGAGAGACGAAATCGGAGAAAAGGAAGGAAAAGATACAATGAAAAAGAAGACAATCAAAGAGATATTTAAAGTCGAAAGGGAGAAGCAATTTCCTCGAGCACTTGCAACAAAGCGAGTTGCAAAGACACGGATTGTGTAATAACCATTGCCATTATCATGAGCATAATGGGAGGACAGAGGAGGGGGGGGGGGAGGGGTAGAGGGAACGAATGGGGGTAGGGGCAGCTACGAGAGGGTGGGAGGGGTATAGGTGGCCACAAGGGGGGGTATGTGGGGCCACGAAGGAGGGGTATAGATGGCTACCTATGAAGGGGGGGTATGGGTGGCCACGCAGGGTATGGGCAGAGGGAAGGGAAGAGGGGCATGGGTGGCCTTGTAGGGTAGGGGTGGGGGCACCTGGAGGCTATAAAAGGTGTTTCTGAACCGACAGACTAATCAAAATATCAAAAGGGTCAAAGGCAGAAGGAATTAGGAAGCGAAAACTAGCACCTGGAGATACGATGTACTTAAATAGCCACCTATAAACGTACACAAACATACATACGAACACAGAGTCAGAAATACGTATAAACACACATAAGCCTGCACAACCACGGCCAGAAACACATACTCGAAAACGTACACATGCACACAAACACATAAATAAACGCAAATACATATACACACAGCCACAGATATAAACATAAACACATATACACACACAACGTCAAGTATAACTACACACACACACACAACACACAACACACACACACACACACACACACACACACTAGATCGCCACATTTGCATAGGGACAGAACACAGATTTTGATTTATGTTAATCAACTTCAGTATTGGTCGTGCCTCGATCGACTGAAAGGACTAATTAACATAATTTATAAAAGTAATTACGTCATACAACAGATAATTCGCGAACTTCCTTTATTTTTTTTTTTTTTTCAAATCTGATCCATTTCCACAATTTATATTAATTAATTTGTTATCTGCTTGTTTATCTATTTCCATGTTTATCTTTAACTACCTCCTTCCTTCTCTTTAATGAAATAATGTACCTAACAAATAATGATAACAATAATAAGAAGAAAAGGAAATAATTATAGGATCTATAACAATTAACATGCAATAAGAGAAAAATACAATTATACCTTCTCATTATAGATTAAAGGAAACATTTACATTTAAATGCAAATTACCCAATAACTGTGCCTGAACCCACAGAGATCTCCAAATATTTGAATAAGAAACGACACAAAATCGCCTTTAATAGCAGTAGACATCGGGGGAAGAAAAATATCTCAAAAAGTGAAGCTAAATATATACTTACGTCCGATTTTTTTTAAAGTTTTAAAGTTTTTTTCGGCTTTGAAAATATTCTGTTGGTGAAGCTTAATAAAGGATTTAATTGAGTTCTAATTTTAACACGCCAACAGTTTTGCTCTAAGTTTATAAACAAACCGGAAATTCTCTCAGCGAGAAGAAGGATGAAGATTCTTTTGTGTCAAATTCCGTGGAATTTGTTAAGATTGAATGTTATGTTGGAAATCTTAGAAAGGAAATAGTGATATTTCATTACGTTATGCACTATTCATAAATAATGTTATAATGACTTTCAGACATAAATAACTTAAGCTACGTATATTGCGTTCAGTCTGGGAAAATGTAACAAAATAACTGGCAACTCACCCAAGCTATGGAGTAGTTCGATTCCCAAAATCCCA
The DNA here is from genome assembly GCF_019202785.1 of Penaeus chinensis. NCBI lineage: Eukaryota > Metazoa > Arthropoda > Malacostraca > Decapoda > Penaeidae > Penaeus > Penaeus chinensis. The sequence continues at coordinate 2,393,879 of NC_061858.1, forward strand.
ACGGAAACCCATTTCAATAAAAAAAAACTATACAAATTAAAACAAATACGACACATATGTAACACAGGTAAACAAAAGTATCAAGTGTCAGCTAATTAAAATAAATAAAATATAAAAAAAAGGAGTTGGCGAATCGGATAATCCCAGAGTTAAAAGTTGCCAGTTAGCCTTTACTAAAATTAAACACAAAGTAGTAAAGGTGAAAAGAGAAAAGCAGAGTCCACACCTCATACTTAGCCTTTATTTGTTACCAACTTTTAAAAATAATGATTAATATGCTTAGATGATGATCATAATAATTCCATCGCATGTTCATTCACCGATATATTCGCAAGCAATAAGAAAACTTTTTTTTTTTCAATTTAACTGAATTTTCTAAGTCTTTGATCTGTGTTGCAAACAATCACAGTGTTGGAATTTTTCACGGACATGCAAAGGCTAAAGCTGCCATTCACATATATGTAGGCATGTACGTATGTGTGTATGTTTGGATGGATTTGTGTGTGTGTGTATGTGTGTGTGTGTGTGTGTGTGTGTGTATGTTAGTGTGTGTGTGTGTGAGTGTGTGTGTGTGTGTGTGTGTGTGTGTGTGTGTGTATGTGTTCGAATTCATGAATGTATGTATGCATTCATATATATTTATTCATGTATATATATATATATATGTGAATGTATGGATGTGTATTTATGTATATTTATGATAGACGAATATATTGATATACAGATAAATTGGCATAGAGAGAGAGAGAAAGAGAGAGAGGGAGAGATAGATAGAGATAGATACATAGATAGATACATAAATAGATAGATAGATAGATAGATAGATAGAGATAGATAGATAGATAGATAGATAGAGAAAGAGAGAGAGAGAGAGAGACTGATAGAGAGAGAGACTGATAGGGGGAGGGAGAGACAGAAAGAAAGAAAGAAAAAGAGGGAAAGAGAGGGAGAGAGAGAGAGACAGAGAGAGAGAAAGAAAAGAGAGAGAGAGAAAGAGAGAGATAAAGAGAGAGATAAAGAGAGAGAAATAAATAAAAGAAAGGTGACTGGTAAAGGGGCGAAGGGGAGAATGAAGTTAAAATTCCCCATGCCTTAATTGAAGGTTTCCCCCAAAATTTGCATCATCATCATCTAAATTGAATGCAGCTCCGGGAACCTCTTGTGGTAACATGAAATTTCTTCGTCAATTTAAGTTTCACTTTTTTTTCAAATTAGCTTAATTATTCGTTCATTTATTTAATAATTTGTTTTAGATAATATATATTTTTTGCTGAAAATGTTTCCTGTTTTCGTGTAAGTTTGTTGTTATTATCATTTTTATTATTATTATTATCATTATCATTATTGTTATTATTATTATTATTATTATTATTATTATTATTATTATTATTATTATTATTATTATTATTATTATTGTTATCATTATCATTATTATTATTATTATCATTATTATTATTATCATTATTATTATTATCATTATTATCATTATTATCATTATTATTATTATTATTATTATTATTATTATTATTATTATTATTATTATTATTATTATTATTATTATCATTGTTATTATTATCATTATTATTATATTTTTTTATTATTTTCTTTTCTATTTTTTTTTTTTACATTTTTTTAAATTTCAATTTCTTAAAATTCTAACATCGTTTCATCATTATTTTTTCATAAAAGATTCGAATAATCAAAAGGGAAGGAAGAAAAGTAAGAAAGAGAGAAAGAAAGAAATAAAAAAAGAAAGAAGAGGTAGAAGAAATAGAAGAAG
>NC_061858.1:2403158-2408158 GCF_019202785.1 Penaeus chinensis
CCTTCCCTCCCTTTCTTCTTTCTTCCCTCTCTCCTGCTCACCGTCCTTCCTCCTCCCTCTCCCTCTCTCCTTCCTCCCTCGCCCAAGACTGGGACCTCAGTGCCTCCAGGGAAGTGGAAAACACAGTACGTCATGTGGATTTGAATGCACTCGGATATCCCCTGAGGCTCTTTGGTTTTCCGGACAAGCACAACCGGTTTCAATTAGACATTTAATTTGCAAGTAGATTATCCACGTCTCCTGCATATCTTTGTACGTGTCTGTTTTTTTTTCTTTGTTTTTTCGTACCGTGCGCGTTGAGTTTGATTTTTCTTTACGTACTGTCATTAACGTCCGTTGGTACAAGTCAGTGTTAAGGAGGACATGAATACATGAATTGGGAATTGTTCTGTTAACATGCAGTTTAAATGGTGCACTTTGGTGGTTTTAGGTTCATATTTTTTGTGGGGATACTTGTTCATATAAACGTTATTTCGAAGCACTTGGTACTATGGACTATACTTTGAGACACGAACAAGTACACACATGTACTCTGAAATAAAGGTACATCTACTCTGACACATGCATGCGCTCTGACTCGTTCATGCACTCTGGCACATACATGCAATCTGACACATACATGCACTCTGACACATGCATGCAATCTGACACATACATGCACTCTGACACATGCATGCAATCTGACACATACATGCACTCTGATACATGCATGCAATCTGACACATACATGCACTCTGGCACATGCATGCAATCTGACACATACATGCACTCTGGCACATACATGCAGTCTGACACACGGATGTACTCTGCAATACAAACGCGTCCTTCAACACAGGTCCACCTTATAATCAACCAGTCAGTTGCCTATTCCCATATCCGGATATCTGTCTATCATTCTGCCTTGCTTCGGTATAAGACCTAAGATCTATTTCCCTGAAGAAGTAATATGAGCGAGAAGGAAAAGTTTCGTATTGCAAAAGGATGTTCGTTTCCACACTGTATCTCCAGTGGAATTACATTTGCATATCCATTTTCAAATCCGTCTATGTCATTTTGATGAAGACATGATACTGAAACGCGTCAATTACATCTATTACAATGTTAGTTGATTTATACATTTCTGATATGTCTGCGTCTTTTATAAATAAAACAAAAAACTTTATCAATATTTTTAATAACTCCCTGTTGGTCGGCATCTATCTACAGTACTAACTTACCTTTTCGCCTGTACTAACCGTGTCTACAGTACCAACTTACCATGCCAAAAGTACCAGCTTACGCTATCAAAAGCGCTAACTTAGTTTGTCTACAACACTAACTTAGCTAGTCAGAAGTACTAGCTTTTCCTATATACACAGTTCTCTGTATTCTACAGTAAAAACTAAAGCACTAACTAATCAATTCTACAGTACTAAATTATCCTTTCTACAGTATCAACTCATCCCATCTACAGTATTAACCAATTCTACAGAACTAACTTATACCATCTGCAGTACTAACTAACCAATTCTACAGCACTAACCTTTCCATCTACAGTACTAACAGCTATGCTCATGGCGTGACCTGCTACTTCAGGCTCCTTCGCGTGGAGCAATAACTCCAACCTCTCGGGTATAACTCAAGACTTTTGTTAACACGCCTCTTTTCATGGCTCCTGGTGGGGGCGGGGGTGGGGGTGGGTTAGGGTAGGAGGGGGGAAGGGGGGAGGTCCTATTGATTATTTCCCGGAATTAAAGGAGCTCTTTGCAAGTCATGGGGTCAGCGATTCCTCTCTCCGCCTCTCCGTCTGTCTGTCTCTCTCTCTCTCTCTCTCTCTATTTCTCTCTCTCTTCCTCTCCTCCCCCCCATCTCTCTGTCTCCCTTTCCCACTCCCTCTCTCTCTATGTCTGTTTGTCTGTCTGTCTATCTATTTTTCTTTCTCTCTCTCCTCCTCCTCACACTACCCCTCCCCCTCTCTCTCTTAATCTCTCTCTCTCTCTCTTTCCCTCTCACTCTATGTCTGTCAGTCTGTCTATCTCCATTTCTTATTTCTCTCTCCGCCTCCTCTCATTACTCTCTGTCTGTCTATCTGTCTGTCTGTCTCTCTCTTTCTCTCTCTCTCTCTCTCTCTCTCTCTCTCTCTCTCTCTATCTCTCTCTCTCTCTCTCTCTATCTCTCTCTCTCTCTCTCTCTCCTCTCTCTCTCTCTCTCCCTCTCTCTCTCTCTCTATCCCTTCACTCTTTGGATTGCTTCCCGGCGACCCAAACACTGTCAGTCGCTGAAAGGCCGAATTAGTAACTGTCTTTAAACACACATAATTTTTCCCCCTGTCCTTCCTCGCCCACTCGCAGCTTAGATCTTCCTCAGAAAACGAGAGAAGGTTACTAGAGTTTGCTGTATTATCTTCATGTTTAAAGGATGATAGAATCGATTCCTATAACGCCGATGAAGCTCTGAGAGCGTGGTTTATTATTTCATCGTTTGTTTCGAAGTCTACCTGTGAGTCCTCTGTGTATTTATATCTGTATATCTACCTCTGTCTAAGTATACTCTCTTTTACACACATACTTACATATAAGCACACAGTTAGAAAACAACACACACGAAAGCTCACTGAGATATCTATTCCATCTATGCACAAATATGCACGCAGGTTAAAATAACCGTCTTCTGCATCTCTCTCTTCCCCCTCCCCCCTCCCCCTCCGCATGCCAAACATACATACAGACCCCCTATCCCATATCTCTTCCTTATGTTGAAAAAAGTACATGAAACCCACTACCTATACACTCATCCCCTCCCTCTCCCGCCATCAGCAAACTCAAAGTACGCACAGGTCCCCTTCCCCCCTTCCTCCCTCCCTCCCTCCCTCCATCCATCCAAACCATTTCCTCCCTCCCTCCATCTATCCACCCCATTCCCTCCTTCCATCTATCCAAACCCTTTCTTCACTCCCTCCCTCCCTCCATCTACCCACCCCATTCCCTCCTTCCCTCTCCCTCCCTCCATCTCCTTCCCTCTCCGCATATAAAACATACGTACAAACCCCCTTTCCCCCCCCTTCCCCTTCCCCTTCCCCCCAACCCACCAACTCCCGCGCGTGTCGAGAGAGTCTCCCCACGAGAGGCGAGAGCGATGATCACAGTCCTCTCATGTCCTCGTCATTACACGCACTGAAGCACAAGTGTTCCCCGATTGGTCGATGACGTCATCTTGTGTCCAGGGTGAAGGAGAAGGGGGGAAGGGGGTGAGGAGGGGTGGAGGGGGGGAGGAGAGGGGAGAGGAGAGGAGGGAGAGGGTGGGAGGGGGAGTGGTAAGGGTAGAGGTACTGAGGAGTTGCTGGTTCATATATCCAAGATATAGTAGATAAATTGCTATATAGATATATCTGTTTGTATGTATATATATATATATAAATGCATGCATGAATATATATATATATATATATATATATATATATATATGTGTATATATATACATATATATATATATATATATATATATATATATATATGTGTGTGTGTGTGTGTGTGTGTGTGTGTGTGTGTGTGTGTGTGTGTGTGTGTGTGTGTGCATATAAACCTTAACACAAACACACGGAAAAATGCCGTAGCATAGTTTGAGCTAGAAAATACAAAATAAAACTACAGTTCCCTTTTTTCAATGTAAAACGTTATATTTCTCATTTGCTTTGTTAACGAAGGGCATTGTTTGTATAGGATGGGGGTTGGAGGGTGAGGGAGGAGGAGGGGGGGATAAACATAGGAAGTTTACAACATATTTTCTTTCCTCATCTAGCATGTAACATGAAAGCATACATACATGAACCTTGGGTAAATATTTGTTCGGAGGCAGCAGGAGAAAGAAAGAACACGAAAAGGAGAAATTACAGTGAATAATTGGATAACGAAAAGAGAGAGAGAGAAAAAAATATATAGGATAGATACTAACGGCAACCATTTTGCTTACCATACTGTTGATGTTACTTGAATGCCATTTTTGCGATCATATTTTGGACATTTGAATACCATAATGGCGGTATTTAAGCCCTTTGTAACCATACTGATAAAGCTGGCCATTTGACTAGTATATATGACGTGATTATTCTGTCATCTAACTGCCACACTGTGTTACTCGACCACCTGATCCCCATACCGACGATATCTAACAAAGTTATTTGAACTGGCAACGATATTTGAACATTTCACTGACAATGTTATTTGAGAATCTTACTGACGTTATTTGAACGTTTTACTGACGCTATTGGAATATTTTAGGTTAGCTTTTTACTGATACATTTACTTGAACACTCGGCTACCATACATACCATGCCATCTCACGTAACACATGTCGAACAGTATAGTGGATTGTTCAGATTACAAAGCACAGTTTTGCAAAAGGATATTTCATTTTGCAACCAGCTATACACTGTAAGGATCATGCGAGAAAGACGGAGGGAAGGACGAGAGAAGGAAAAAAAAAGAGCAAAAGAACAAAGCAAAGAGAGAGAGAGAGAGAAAGAAAGAGAAAGTAAGAAAATAAATGATATCCTGACAAAGACACCTTCAATAGCCTCTCGTTTCCCTGAATAGAAATCAGCAAGCCATTTCCCAACCACAATGAACCTTCTTGAAATATTTATCACAATAGTCTCAACAACTCTGGCGGGGGGAAACAGACCACAGTTTCAATGCCTTTCTGAGTCTTTCGTCCGAAGAAAGGAAAGGAGAAAAGAGAATGGAAGAGAACTTCAATTGGAAATGACTGAGATAAGGGGAGAGTCAAGTTTATTGAAATGATTAAGTTCAGTTCAAAAATTAGACAGGAAGTTAAGAAGAGAGAGATAATCATAATTGGGGAAGGGAAAGGAAGACTGACAATAGATACGAAGGTGAAGTTGGAAATAATAGTAGAGATAAATACATTGAAGTGATTAAGTCCCATCTAAGATTGGATAAGTTGAAGTTAAGGAGAGACAAATGATTATACTGAGAAGGGAAAGAAGACAAATAGCGGCTACG
>NC_061858.1:2423025-2425525 GCF_019202785.1 Penaeus chinensis
TATTATTGTCATCCTTATTATCATTATCCTTATAGTTATCATCATTATCACTATCATCTTCATCATCATTATCATTGTTATTATTGAAAGCAAGACAATCGACACTTGGAATCCAAACAGCCTGTAAAAGAATATATAACGTATCATATATGTGCTTAAAATATCCTTTATAGATGCACTACAACCGGAGGGCATATCAATGGTTTGTCTTATTACAACCAACTTTTATTACAGTTTATCGTTATCGTATGTTTAAAACTAATCAAAAGACAGAGACAACATTAATATTCCCTTTAAATGTAAGACGTATGTCAAAGTCCTCTGCATCAAGGAGAAAAAGACTGCATTAAAAGACAAGAAAATAAAACCTCTTACAAGGGAAATTCAAATAACACGTTTATGTTAATGTTAAGTGTGGAATAACACAGTTTACATGTGTAATTCACATTTCTCTGTCTACCTTGAAACTCAACTGGGGAGTAGATTGTGAATAATGTATAACCGCTTTGCTTAAATAGCATTTGAGCAACGGGTAATGGATAACGTTATGTTGTATTTATGTGCTTGATATGCTGCCTTGTCGGGAATTATGTTGCCGTTCTTGTGCTGTTTCTTATCTTTTGGGTCATTATTATCGTTACCGTTATCATTATTTTTACATTTTCATTATTATTATTGTTGATATTATTGTCACTATTATCTTTATATGCATTATCGTTGCCGTCAATATAAGCATTATTAGCATAAGAATTGTTGTCATAGGTATTATTATCATGATAATTATCATTATCATAATCAAGGCTGAAATTACAGACTTTAGTGTGAATATTTTAGGATTTTCTTTATTATCATCATTATTAATGTTTTCTATAATTATTCTCTTTCTTGGTATTTTCATTATTATTAATGTTTTGATCCTTATTATCATTATTATTAATGTTTGATCACTATTGTCATTATCACTTTTACTATTATCATTATCATCATTATTATCCTTATTTCTTTTGTCCATATTATCATTATTATTATCATCATTATCATTACTCTTAATATCGATAGTAATGATAATAATATCATCGTTATTGTTATTATTATTTTCTTTTTTTTCTATTATTATCATCGTCATCATTATTGTTATTATTACCATTATTATCATCATTGTTGTTATTTTTGTTATTATGTCATAATTATGATCAATACTATCAATATTATTATCATTATTATTATATCCATTATTGTCATTATAGCTTATGTAGCAATGGGACTTAAAGAAGAAAATATAGTACACGTTTTATTATACATATGTGCACGACAGGCATAACACATAAAGGCCCTTGCAACATATGAACAATTATAATCTGGTTGATAATCCTAAGGTAAATCAAACATTGTAAATTATCAATGTAACCATATGCAGTCAAATTGATCACAGTAAGGTAAATAAACAAAATGATTATCAGTTAATAATTATTGAAATAATTATCATTTATCCGTGAAATTGATCACAGTAAGGTAAATCACCCAAATAACTATGTAGAAAAAATATAACGATTATGGTTGACTGATAATACAAAACAAAACAAAATCAAACGAATTATAAAAAAAAATATCATACAGATTTTCAATATAACCTTGATTAAACAAACAATCATGCCAAACGTAACTAATTTTACAGACCAATTATTTGTCAAGAAAATAGTTCTCTTTGATTTTAGAAACCACCCTCGGATTTGTTTTGTTTTTTTTTCCCAACCGAGATCGCATGTTTAAGCGATCATGTGCGTATATGGACAAGTTATCCTACCCAAATAAATCAAGCTAAACCAGGCAACCGACAGATATGTCGGCCATACATGCTTAACTTAAAGGTTACAAGGTACATTCGCCTGCCCGTATACATGGTACTGTACGTAAGGTCACACTTATTTACAAAAGGGTGGTATCATACTTATTGTCATTAAATCCCGTATGTAGATGTACCTTTCTGTTTCATTATTCTATTTCCCTTGTCCTTCTGCCGTTCCCTCTCCCCTTCTCCTCTTCCCTCTCCCTCCAAGCCTCTAATATACTTGTTGTAATACCATCATATAGAAAATGTGATGTTAACGAGACATGGCAGAATGAAGCTGGCAGGGAAATTTTAACATAATCATAAGTACAACTTAAACCGCGAACACAAATATCAAATATCTAAGCAATCCAGTTATGGGACACAACGCGAGAGTGGAGATGCATTGCAGGGAATCATATACATCACAGTTTTCTTAAAATAGATAGATAAATGAATAAAAAAGATTACCCCAATAAAAAGATTACCCCCAAGCCAAGGGAGGGAATTGATACATAGAGATTATAAGAATACTCTAAAACTAGCATCTGTTCTGTTGGCTGACACCGTGTTCCAAATTGACTTGAGTAAGCAGTGGGAATCAAATCATTAATATAGAAAAAAACACCTGTAAGATAGAGAGGATAATCAAACACAACCTAATCTCTCTAT
>NC_061858.1:2445525-2448025 GCF_019202785.1 Penaeus chinensis
AGATAGAGAGGAGATAAGAAAAGGAAAAAAAAACCAAAAAAAGGAGAGATGATTGAGTTGGAGTTTACGATCATCGTCTCTCTCCAATCCCCTGCTATCCACTTCTTTCGTTCTCTCTCTATCTGCTTCTCTCTCTCTCTCATCTCTCTCTCTCTCTTTCTATCTACTCTCTCTCTCCTCTCTCCTCCTCCATCTCCCAATCTTCTCTTTCTCTCTTCTCCTCACGCATCTCCCCTTCTCTCTCTCTATCTTCTCCCCTCTCGTTTCTTTTTTCTCGTTTTTTCTCTTTCTCTCTCTTCTCTTACCCTCGTCCCCCTCCCCTCTTCTCTCTCCTCGTTCTCAGCTCTCTCTTCTCTCTCTCTCTTCTTCTTCCCTCTTCCCCTTTCTTCTCTCCTCGACTCTTCTAGCTCTCTCTCTCTCCATCCCCGCTCCCCATCTCCCTCTACTCTTCCACTCCTCTCCCCATCTCTCTATACTGCTGCTCTCTGCTCTCTCTCTCTCTGCTCTCTCTCCTCCCTCCTCTCCTGCTCCCCACTCTCCCTCTCCTCTCTCTCTCTCTCTCTCTCTCACTCTCTCGTCCGCCCTTCTCCGCTCCCTCTTCTTCTCTCTCTCGTCTCTCTCTCTCTCTCGCTACCTCTCCTCTCCCACTCTCTCTCTCTCTCTTCCTCCCTTCTGCTCTTTCCTTTATCTCCCAACCACTCCACCCCTACCCAAATATCGCCACCCCCAAACCAACTCACAACCACCTAACCTAAAATCCACACCACTCTCGCTTCCCCTGTTCGATTCTTTTCTTCCCCTTCGGAAATGCCTGCTCCTGTTAACTCTTCTCATTCCGAACTGAATCACAGTAACAGCTAGACCAACAAAACACACTCGAAATGCAAAAAGACATATGACTAGACAGTAAGTGTAAGTTACGACATGAAGTATGTGAAGTAGTTATCGGAAAAAACATTATCAATATACAGAGTATGTAAAAACATAAATAATAGAATACATATATATAAATTTTGTGTTAGAGGGATATTTTGTGAGTTATTTAGGTAGTGAGTGTTGTGCGTGGTGAGTCATACAGAAATAATGCGGAAGGACCACCCTCGTCCTGTCGAGCGAAGATTTAACAGAATGGATTTCCTTATCATTTCAGAGAAATGATCCGAAAAAACAACCAAAAACCAGTCCCTTACACTATAAATAAAAAATTTGACTCGAAACCATGCACAATAAAGAACAATAAAAAAAGACAAACATTAAAAGAGCCGACAATACCTCCAAGATTAACTAATCTTAGAACATCTGAAACTTCCAACACAACACAAACTCTATAATGAACAATCCAAAGTCCTATTTGTTTCCAATTTACGGCAGTTAATATAGATGCATGATGTGTGTTCATTAAATCCTTCGATAATTTTCCATTTTTGTGGTATCAAAAATAGTCAGTCCCCAGTTCCTCCTATACGTATAATGGACGAGGGTAGTGTGAAGTTCATGAACACATACATCCTGTATCATCGCATTTCAGTTATCAATTATCATTTGTATTGCAAGCTGTTCCTTTTTATTATCTCTTTTTCTTCTCTTGCAGATGCCTCTAATCCACATTTTTCATTTTTTTTTTTCTTTCTTTTTCTTGCATTCAATTTCTCTCTCTCACTCGCTCTCACTCTCTCTCTCTCTCCTCTGCTCTCTCACTCCATCTTCGTCCCCCCTCTTCTCTCTCTCCTCTCTATCTATCTATCATCTCTCTCTATCTATCTATCTCTCTCTCTCTCTCTCTCTCTCTCACTCCTTCCCTCTCTCTCTCTCTCTCTAGCTGTAATGTTAACCTTGTGTCATTTCTTCAGAAAAACCTATATGATTTACACCGAGAATTAGTAACAAAATGAGCTGCGTCTAAAGCATCGAAACACCAGCTGTAAAGAAGACAAAGGGACAGAAATACTGACGGATACATACATACATACACATACACAAACATACATACATACATACTTGCACACATACATACATACATACATACATGCACACATACATACATACATACATACATGCACACATACATACATACATACATACATACATATACTGAGGGTATGTTTGCAGGACTTCCTGGCTTTGATCAAGAAAAGGGGGGTTAATACTTTATTAACTACCGGAATGATTTATCGTCGCCATAGTTCGTTTTGTGGAATGGGAATACACTGCTCGATACGATCGGAACACGAAGAAAGCTGGGCGAAAAAATATGGTATTCACTCGATTTTCTTTGTTAACTTTTCCCAACTATTTGCTTTACCATGTGTGTAAAAGAACAGACAGACAGACAGAAAGTGCTTGCGTTGGTGGTGTAAAGAAAGAGAGAGAGAGAAGAGAGGGAGGGAAGAAGAGAAGAGAGAGAAGAGAGAGAGGGAGAAGAGGAAAGGGAAAGAGAGAGAAAAGAAAAGAGAGAAAGAAAAGAGGAGGGAGGAGAGAGAAAGAGGGGGGATGGGGAAGA
>NC_061858.1:2453025-2458025 GCF_019202785.1 Penaeus chinensis
GTACTTTATCTGATTAGATGTGTATATGTGTGTGTGTGTGTGTGTGTGTGTGTGTGTGTGTGTGTGTGTGTGTGTGTGTGTGTGTGTGTGTGTGTGCATATACATATACGGTGGTTTCATGCTCAGGTTAATGTGAAGCGATGGTGTGGTAGCCTAGTTAGTGTTAAGTGCTTTGCATGCCTTCTCGCTTACAGCTGCCACCTGGTGCGAAAAGGGAGCAGCTATGCATAACACTCCCCTACCAGCTCATAGCCTCTCCATCATCAGGACTTCTGCAGTGCCTCCTCGTGGCCACTCATAGAAACTAGGTACCTTGCGGTCCTAGACTGAACTGTGGAGGCTCTTGGAGCAGCAGGAGGCCCTAAAGGTACGTTGTCATGGCCCACCGGCGTGAGGACACGCCCTGGCTACGTACTAACTCCTGTCCCCGTGCCCCCTGGGGTTAAATGGCGGCTGTGAGGTGCTGGGGAGAGGGCTAATATCCCTCCTAGCCAGCAAGTACGGCGGGCTGGTCCCTCTGGGTTGGCGAACGCTGGGACTCGGGTAGGGAGCGAGGGTTACCCGTCGTCCCATCTACGTCCCAGCGGCCGCCAACCTGGCGTGTGGGGGAAAGCCCGCGGGAACTCCACAGGTGGACTATGGGACCTGCAGCCAGCCAACCTCCTCTATATTGGGCGGCGCCGGTAGGGGTGGCAGAGGTGGCACCCACCCGGAGTGACTCCCCGAGGTTAGACCTCAGGCGAACTGTCAGGGTGGGGGATTGGAACGTCCGTTCCTTGCGACAGGACGATCAGTTACCACTACTGTCGAGGGAATTGAAGCAGTTGAGAGTTGAGGTGGCTGCTCTCTCTTATAACTGGTCGGGTCGCAGCGATGGCAACCACCTCTAGGGAGCCAGCTAGCAGACTTCAACCCTCGGTAGTAGAGGTCACTCCAGTCGTTGAGCGTATTATGTTATTGAGACTGAAGCTTTCATTTGGCTTCTTGTCTCTTATTGCTGTGTATACTCCTACGGATGTATATAAACTTGAGTTTGATACCAAATTTGCATCTGTGACACACAGCTGTCCTCGGCTAGATATTCGTATTGTTCTGGGTGACTTCAATGCAGTATTTGGCTGCAATCGAGCTGGCTACGAGCTGTCTGCCTGTCCTCATGGCTCAGGAGCTGAAACTGGCAGCGAGAATAGCGTCCTTTTCCGTGACTTTGCTAAGTCCCAAAAATTGAGGATTTCTGGCTCCTGCTATCAGTGTTCTGACCCAAATCATTGGACTTGGTACAGCGATACGGGTAGTGTGACCAAGGAGATCGACCACATCCTCATTAGCACTCACTGGAGGATTCTCCAGAACTGCAGGGTGTATCGGGGCGCCGAGTTCTGTGGAACTAATCATAGATTAGTTGTGGCTACTCTCTGGGTCCACTTTAAAACCCACTGTCCCTCCAATGAACACCTTAGGGTGCTTCATGTGGACAGATTGAGGGAGGATGAGTGCGCCCGGGGGTTTGCCGAGGCTATCTCTGGTCGTTTCACAGCACTCGAAGGCCTGACAGACCCTGTTCTTATGTGGGATACCTTCAAGCATGAAACACTTGATGCAGCTCAGGAATCCATTGGTGAGCGCCCAAGAGCAAGACAGAATTCCATCTCGTAGGAGACACTGGAATCCACAAATGCCTGTCATGCAGCACCATTCCCTGGGATAAGGGACAGTTTATCAGGAATCTTGCAGAGGAGGTCGAAAGCCATTTCCTATTAAATGATCTTCGTCCTGCCTACCAAGCCCTGAGAAAGCTGAACTCCAAGCCCTCCTCACAGACGACTGTAGTCCGCTCAGCAAGTGGCCAGATAATCTCAGATCCTGATGGAGTGCAGGTGCATTGGGCTGAGTATTTTGAGCAGTTGTATAAGGTTGAACCACCAACAGTTAACATGGATGCGGGTAATGTTGAGATTCCTCTGCCAGACCCACCCATCAGCGAGGATCCACCCTCCCTGACTGAAGTCAGGGGGGCGATTTCCAAGCTGAAGAGTGGTAAAGCAGCAGGTGTTTGCGGTATCCCAGCTGAACTGTTAAAGGCTGGTGGAAAACCTATGGCAAGGGGCTTGTATGTTGCCCTGTTGGCCATCTGGCAAACTGGTACCATTCTCCCTGACCTGCTGAGGGGTGTGGTCATCAGGGGAAAGGGGATCGATGGGACTGCAGCAATCACCAAGCCATTACACAACTCAGTATACCAGGCAAGGTACTCGCGCACATCCTACTGAGACGTATCAGAGTCCACGTACCGAGGCACCAGAAGCCAGAGCAATCTGGATTCACTCCTGGTATGTTCATAATAGACCGTATCCTGGCACTTCGAGTCATTGTAGGTTGACATCATGAGTTTGGACATGGGCTGCTTGCAGCTTACATTGACCTCAAGAAGGCGTTTGATACCATGCATCGCGAATACATCTGGAAGATCCTGAGACTATGAGGGATTCCAACAAGGACTAATAGCAAACCTGTATAAAGGCTTTGAAAGTGCTGTAAAGTGTGGTAGGGGTCTGTCGAGCACCAACACTTTTCAACACTTGCATGGATTGGATACTGGGTAGAGCTACTGTCCAAAGTTACTGTACAGCAACTCTGGGCAATATCAAGGTTACAGTCCTTGACTTTGCTGATGATGTTGCTATTCTTTATGGATCTCTAAAAACCCTAGTGGCGGCTCTTGATGCATTTAGCAATGAAGCCAAGCCCCTGGAGCTAGAGGCCTCCTGGACCAAGACCAGTATCCAGGATTCTGGGGGCCTACCAGGAGACCCTGTGCAGTCGGTACATGCTTGCCGTGAAAACATCGAGGTCACAGCAAGTTTTATATATTTCATGACTCCGGGCTGTCAGACCAGGAAGTCAGTAGGCGGATTGGCCTGGCAGCAATGGTCATGAAATCTCTCAACAAGAGTATTTGGTGATGCCGGTGCTTTGGAATCACGTTTTGATGCCTTGTGCCGGATCATACGGTACAGTTGGCGAGACCATGTGTCCAACCAACGGCTGCACCGTGAGACCGGCAGAGGACCTGTTACCTGCAATCGCCAACTCAGGCAATACCGCCACATGGCTCGAATCACGCAGGATGACCCTGCCCACCAGGTTGTCTCTGTCCGAGACAACCCTGGGTGGAGGAGGCCTTTGGGACGACCGAGGAAGCCGTGGCTTGGGCAGATCGATCAAACCTGTCGTGAGGAACCAGAGGTGGGCCGGGCCCCTGCCTGGCGGCTCGCCATGCGGGACTCTCGTAGGTGGAAGCGTAGGGTGGATGCGGCTATGCGCCCCCGCCGGCGTTAGCTCCCCAGTGGTGAATGATTATGATATATTTATATATACATATATATATATAAATATATATAAATATATATATACACACACATATACATATACATGTGTGTGTATGTGTATGTATATAAATATATATATATATTTATATATATATATATACATATATTTTTTTTTTTTTCACGTAGATTTTTTTTAGTGTTCATCACAGTTAATCGTCTTTTGAATTCTTTTTTTTACTGATACTTGTTAACGATATTATTCTGTCTCGTTTTCCTTTCGATCTGATGACGACACTTTTGATATCATTGCAAAAGTAATTTCAACTTATCTCATTCCCGTAATTATTGCTCGAAGCCTATTCCTCGTTTTGTCTGTATTTCTCTTGTTGATATTATCATCCTTTCCTTTATTTATTTATTTATTTATTCATTTATTTGATTTTATTATCATGCTTTTCTCTCTCTCTCTCTCTTTGTGATTTTTTTTTTTCTTTTTTTACTGAACTGTTTTCCATTTCTTTATTACTCTTCTGAATCTTGTTCATTTCTCATCTCCAGCTTATCACTCCTCCTCTTTGCTGGTCTATATTATTCTTTATTTTATTAATTATCACCCTTTTTTGTTTTTGTTTTTTATTTTCTTACTTTCGTTAACCTGTCCCTTTATCGGCCCTTCTTCCTCTCCGATTTAATTATACCTTCCCTTTTGCTTATTCGTCTTTATCAATGTTCCTCTTCCGTATTCCTGATTTTTCTTCCTTGTATTTTTATTCACCTTTATTGCTCTCCCCTTCCCCCTCCCCGCCCCCTCCCTCGTAATGCTGCTTGCGATCTCAAAGGGTTAAAGGTCATGTTGCAGTGACATTCACAGCAGGTGTTCAGTCCCGAGCATTATATAGGGATCTTGTTTGCTTTCCTGCCTGTTCCTGTTACTTTTCCTCTATAAGGATTAGTGTTTAGGGTTATTCTTGCTTTATTTTTATCGGTTTGTCTTACTCTTTCTCTGGTTTTCTCTATTCTCTCTCTCTCTCTCTCTCTCTCTCTCTCTCTCTCTCTCTCTCTCGCTTTAGCCCCTCTCTCTTTCTTTATCCTTTCTCTCTTTATGCTACCTCGTTTTGTCCTCCCTTCTTTCCCTTTCTCTCTCTCTCGCATGTTCAATGTCTGCCTGTCTCTCTCTCTCTCCATCCCTCCTTCCCTCCCTCCTTCCACAATTTCTTTAAGAATTGTAATCAAATTAATATTTATTCCGATTTCCATTCATTTCCTAAAGTTCTTCCTCACTCATCTTTTCTTGTCATTTATATCAAAAGTCCGTTCGCACCTCGATGGAAACGAGAGGCAAAATTCACTTAATGAGTGGAAAGGACTGGAGAAAGAGAGAGAGAGAGAGAATGAAAGAAAGACACAGATAGACAGGCAGATTGACACCAGTAAAGAGGTAGAAAAAAATGAGAGATAGATAGGGAGATGGGGAACGAGAAGAGAAAGAGAGAATGAAAGAAAGACATAGACAGACAGGGAGATTGACATACGGAGAGACCAATAAAGTGACAGAAAAGAAGAGAGAGAGGGGGGTGAAAGAAGAGAAAGAAAGAAGGAGAGAGAGAGAGAGAGACAGAAGCAGAGACTAATAGATACGGAGACAGACAGGTGGACAGACAAACAGAATGA
>NC_061858.1:2485525-2490525 GCF_019202785.1 Penaeus chinensis
CCAGTTGTCTGCGTGTGCCTTTTCCACCTCTTGTTTCCCGTCTGTCCGTGGCCCTTAAACTAAAACGGTAATCAAATATCGCCTGAATTCACGGATGCATGTAATTCCCTGTATAAATTCATTCATATTTTTATCCTTACCGAAATCATGATTTCTGACAAGAGATCTCAAGCTTAATAACGATGTCATGTTCATGGCATTATGTAACATCAGAGCGCTACAGTATCTTTTCAATTGCTTGAAAATGCCTGTGAAATGCTTTAAAAATTACTTGAGCAATTATTCCCCCCCCCCCACACACACACACACACACTGATTTTTTTTCTCCTTATGAGGATTTGTTTGAGTTGGAAACGTCACGATTTGATTTCATTTCTTATCGTGGCTATTTCCTTTCTCCTGCTTTTTCGTATTTCCCTTCTATTTCTTTCCCTTAAACTTCCTTGCCTTTTCCCCCCACATTTCCTTTTCTTTTCCCGTTTTTCTCCAAATTTCCTTTCCCTTTCTTTCCCCATTATTCCACACTACATTATTCCTTATTTCCCCACATTTCCCTCCCCTTTCTTCCCCTATATTTCCCCTCCCTTTCTTCCTCTACATTTCCCCTCCCTTTCTTCCCCACATTTCTCTCCTCTTTCTTCCCCCACATTTCCCCTCCCTTTCTTCCCCACATTTCCCTTCCCTTTCTTCCCCACATTTCTCTCCTCTTTCTTCCCTTACATTTCCCCTCCCTTTCTTCCTCTACATTTCCCCTCCCTTTCTTCCCCACATTTCCCTCCTCTTTCTTCCCCCACATTTCCCTCCCCTTTCTTCCCCTACATTTCCCTCCTCTTTCTTCCCCTACATTTCCCTCCCCTTTCTTCCCCCACATTTCCCCTCCCTTTCTTCCCCCACATTTTCCTCCTCTTTCTTCCCCACATTTCCCTCCCCTTTCTTCCCAACATTTCCCTTCCCTTTCTTCCCCAGATTTCCCTCCCCTTTCTTCCCCCACATTTCCCTCCCCTTTCTTCCCCCACATTTCCCCTCCCTTTCTTCCCCCACATTTCCCCTCCCTTTCTTCCCCCACATTTCCCCTCCCTTTCTTCCCCCACATTTCCCCTCCCTTTCTTCCCCCACATTTCCCCTCCCTTTCTTCCCCCACATTTCCCCTCCCTTTCTTCCCCCACATGTCCCTTCCCTTTCTTCCCCCACATTTTCCTCCTCTTTCTTCCCCACATTTCCCTCCCCTTTCTTCCCCCACATTTCCCCTCCCTTTCTTCCCCCACATTTCCCCTCCCTTTCTTCCCCCACATTTCCCCCCCCTTTCTTCCCCCACATTTCCCCTCCCTTTCTTCCCCCACATTTCCCCTCCCTTTCTTCCCCCACATGTCCCTTCCCTTTCTTCCCCCACATTTTCCTCCTCTTTCTTCCCCACATTTCCCCCCCCTTTCTTCCCCCACATTTCCCCTCCCTTTCTTCCCCCACATTTTCCTCCTCTTTCTTCCCCACATTTCCCTCCCCTTTCTTCCCAACATTTCCCTTCCCTTTCTTCCCCAGATTTCCCTCCCCTTTCTTCCCCCACATTTCCCTCCCCTTTCTTCCCCCACATTTCCCTCCCCTTTCTTCCTCCACATTTCCCTCCCCTTTCTTCCCCCACATTTCCCTCCCCTTTCTTCCCCCACATTTCCCTCCGCTTTCTTCCCCCACATTTCCCTCCCCTTTCTCCCCCCCCCCGCTTATCCCTCGCCTCCCTCCCACAGGGGCGGGCTACGTCATGAGCAGAGAGGCTGTCAGGCGCGTGGTCGAACGGGGCATCGACGCCGACAAGTGCCCTTTGAAGCACCGCAGTAGACGACCTGCAGAAGACGCTGCCGCAGGTTCGTTTGCCTGGACGGGGGGATTTCGGGGTCGTCGGCGTCTTATTTCTTTTCTTTCGTTTGTCTTTTTTTTCTTATTCTTTCTTTCGTCTGTGTTTCTTTCCTCTGCCTTTCGTCTGTGTTTCTTTCCTCTGCCTTTCGTCTGTCTTTCTTTCCTCTTCTTTCGCCTGTCTTTTTTCCTCTCTTTCGCATGTCTTTTTTCTTCTTTCTTTCGTCTGTGTTATGTCTTCTGGTCTTTACTTTCTTCTCCTTCTTTCCTTCGTGTTCTTTGTCTCCATCTTCTCATTATCATCTTTTAACCGTTTACACTTCCCAAAATAATGGCTTCATGTCACACAACCATGCCAACGAAAACCAAAATAAAGTCTTTACGAGGTTTAAAAACTTATCCTGTGCCTTCTTTGTTAAGTAATTTCATTCCTCAAAACATAATAATAACAATAGTAATAATGAAATAGAAAAATGAATTAAAAAAAAAAAAAAACAGCTTGACGTTTCAGAAAGTAGCGTCTCCATGAAGCATTTCACTTCCTTCCCAACATATCAACATCCATTTCGCTCCAACCTCATGTCACATAAACACCCCCCTTACCCCCCACCCCCACCCCCACCCCACAGAAACCAAAAACAACCCTTTACCAACGCTTATTAATTCACCAAATCACTCCATCTTCTTTAAAAAAAAAAATCCCCCCCACACAGCTCGTTGTATGGTGGCCTCTGGGGTTCGTTTCGGAGACTCCCGAGATCATCTGAGACGAGCGAGGTTCTCCCAGCTGAGCGCGGCCACGTTGCTCATGGGGAAGGACAAGAAGCAGCATTTGTATAAGCCAATTAAGGTAAGGGGAAGGGAAGGAGGGAGAGGAGGGGGAGGGGAAGGAGGGGGAGGGAGAGGGAAAGGAAGGAGGAGGGGGAGGGAAAGGAGGGAGGGGAAGAGAGAGAGAAGATAGGGGGAGGAAAAGAGAGAGGGGGGAGAGGGAGAAGATAGAAGGGAGGAAGAGAGAGAGGGGGGAGCGGGAAAAGATAGGGGGGAGGAAGAGAGAGAGGAAGAAGGAAAGGGGAGGGAGAAAATGAGGAGGGAGAGGGAGAGAGAGAGGGGGGGGGGAGAGAGAGAGGGGGGAGAGAGAGAGGGGGGAGAGAGAGAGAGAAGAGGGAGAGGGAGAGAGATTGACAGAAGGAATGAGTTTTGAGAGGGGGAGAGGGGGAGGGAAAGAGATGCAGAGAAAGAGAGTAAAGAGATAGAGAAACAGAGAGCGCAACAGAGAGTGTGAAAAAGAAAGCAGGGAATAGAGAGAAAATTATGTTGGAGGGAGAGGGAGGGAGAGAGCGTAGGAGAGAAAGAGGGGAAGAGAGAAAAAAAAGAGAGAAGCAGAGAAAGAATGCGACTGAGAGTGTGTGTCTGTCTGTTACGTACGTGTGCGTGAGTTTACATCTTCGATAAGAGACCCCCTTCATAAAGACATAATGATAATGGATGAAATAGTGATGATGATGGTTGATGATACTGATATTGAGAATAATGTCGGTAATGATAATATAGTAAATAATAATTATCAGTAACGAATAACAATGTATGCCCGACCGCTCCTCCTCCCACGAAGGGCCTCGGCTGCTGCTCCCCGACGGCCGTGACCTTCCACAAAGTGACCGTGTCTGACCTCTACCTCATGGACTACTTGCTCTACACAATGGTCGTTGCCGGGCGCCACTCCTCGGCTCCCTTCCCCCCGCCGCCGCCCCCCGACAGGAGCCGCTTGACACCAGAGGTCTGTGGGTCGGGCTCTCTTCCCGCCTGTGAGTGGGTGGCTGGTCTTCTCTGCCTCTGTTGCTCGCTTGCTGCTTTGTTCGTCTGTGTTTAGTTTTTTTCTGATATTCTGGCTCTGTCTGTTGCTCTGTCTGTTGCTCTGCCTACTTCTCTGTCCGCCTGTGTGGGGCCTCGTTGTCTGTGGTTTTATGTGTCTGTCTGTCTGTCTCTATGTGGTCTTTTATTGGACGTGTCTGTCTGACTGTCTGTCCCTATGTGGTCTTATTTGACGTGTCTGTCTGTCTGTCTGTCTGTCTCTATGTGGTCTTATTGGACTTGTCTGTCTGTCTGTCTGCTGTCTCTATGTGGTCTTATTGGACTTGTCTGTCTGTCTCTATGTGGTCTTATTGGACTTGTCTGTCTGTCTCTATGTGGTCTTATTGGACTTGTCTGTCTGTCTGTCTCTATGTGTCTTATTGGACTTGTCTGTCTGCCTGTCTGTCTCTATGTGGTCTTATTGGACTTGTCTGTCTGTCTGTCTGTCTCTATGTGGTCTTATTGGACTTGTCTGTCTGCTGTCTGTCTCTATGTGGTCTTATTGGACTTGTCTGTCTGTCGTCTTGTGGTCTTATTGGCTTGTCTGTCTGTCTGTTGTGTGGTCTATTGGTTTCGTTGTCTGTTTGTCTGTGTGGTCTTATTGGACTGTCTGTTGTCTGTCTGTGTGGTCTTATTGGATGTCTGTCTGTCTCTATGTGGTCTTATTGGACTTGTCTGTCTGTCTGTCTCTATGTGGTCTTATTGGACTTGTCTGTCTGTCTGTGTGGTCTTATTGGACGTGTCTGTCTGTCTGTGTGGTCTTATTGGACGTGTCTGTCTGTCTGTCTGTCTGTCTGTGTGGTCTTATTGGACGTGTCTGTCTGTCTGTCTGTCTGTGTGGTCTTATTGGACGTGTCTGTCTGTCTGTCTGTCTGTCTGTGTGGTCTTATTGGACGTGTCTGTCTGTCTGTCTGTCTGTCTGTGTGGTCTTATTGGACGTGTCTGTCTGTCTGTCTGTGTGGTCTTATTGGACGTGTCTGTCTGTCTGTCTGTGTGGTCTTATTGGACGTGTCTGTCTGTCTCTATGTGGTGTTATTGGACGTGTCTGTCTGTCTGTCTGTCTCTATGTGGTCTTATTGGACTTGTCTGTCTGTCTGTCTGTGTGGTCTTATTGGACTTGTCTGTCTGTCTGTCTGTGTGGTCTTATTGGACGTGTCTGTCTGTCTGTCTGTCTGTCTGTGTGGTCTTATTGGACGTGTCTGTCTGTCTGTCTGTGTGGTCTTATTGGACGTGTCTGTCTGTCTGTCTGTGTGGTCTTATTGGACGTGTCTGTCTGTCTGTCTGTCTCTATGTGGTCTTATTGG
>NC_061858.1:2493025-2498025 GCF_019202785.1 Penaeus chinensis
CAGCCGAGTCAACACGCGTTGTTTGTGAATTTCCAGAATGGTTAATGGCCAATACAAGCAAATGTGCCAGACATCAAAGATCCTATAGTATTATGACAAAGTATAGTGCGGAAAGAGTAAAAAATAAATTAAGTGGAGAGAAGAAGGGATAAAAAAAGACCCTGCAACATTAGCTGAGGCGAGGGCCGGGGTTCAAGGCAGAGGTGATCCCCTACTTTGGGCCTCAGTCTCCGCCTCCTAAGCCCCCCACGACAATAAGGGCACGGAATGCGGGGGCGGGGTGGGACTCCGTCTGTTTGTCTGTTGCTCTGCCTGCCTCTGTCCGTCTGTCTGTTGTTTTTTGTGCCCGTGTCTCTGCGGATCACTCTTCCTATCTGTCAGTTGCCCGGTCAGCCTCTTTGGTCTCGTCTGCCTTTTTTGTCAGTCTTTCTGTGGCTCGTTGTCTGCCTTTTTGTCAGTCTTTCTGTGGCTCGTTGTCTGCCTTTTTGTCAGTCTTTCTGTGGCTCGTTGTCTGCCTTTTTTGTCAGTCTTTTTGTAGCTCGCTCTAGTGGGTTAGGAGAGGAGGGATGATGCGGCTGAAGCATGGGGGGGGGGGGGGTGAAGAAAGGGGAGTAGGGGGGACATGAGGAGGAGGAGGAGGAGGAGGAGGAGGATGTCGCCAGTTATGGTTAATGGTTAATAGTTAAAAGCAAAATAAATGTGCTAGTTATCTAAGGTCATGTAGCACTATAGTAAATGGTAGTGAAGGATGGTTGAGTTCGTGATTAGTTGTTAAAGTTGGGCAAAGGAATTGACGAGTAAATGGGTTAAGGTTGGGTAAGGTAATGTATAGGGGTTAGATCAAGTGAATGATGTATATGCATTTGAAGAATGAAAACAGGTTGTCAAAGCAGAAAGTGTGAGAAGTTGTGGGAGGGATCACGAAAATCGGTCCCATTTGGCTGGGCTAAATAGATTATTTTAGAATTTTGTATAGATGGGGGTAGTAGAAGGACGGGGGCATGTGGAAGAGGGAGTAGTGTTGAGGGAGGTAGTGTTATGGGGAGGTGGACAATAAGGTTGTAAGGTAGTAATAAGGGAGGATGGGGTAGTTGATGAAGAAGGTTGTGGGGGTATAGTTGTTGAAGTTGAGCATGTTGGGAGTAGAAATATCTCCTGGGGTGTTGATTAGGGTGGATACTGTACTAGTCGGCATTGAGGAGGGGGTATTAGTTGTAGTGTTCAGAGCCGTGGTCAAAGGAGAGCCTGGGGTCAGGGAATCGGGCGAGTTTGAATTGGTGGAGCTATTTGATAAAGAGGCAATTGCCTCTAATAATGGTATGGTTAATGGTTAATGGTTAATAGTTAATGGTTATTCACTGTTGGCCATGATAAGCCTGGAGTATGTTGGGGAGAAAAATGGTCCACCCCTCAGGGTCGCTTGAGGGGTAAGGGCTAGACAACTAAAGCAGGGGAATACCGTGCCCATGGCTCCCTCAGGCCGTTCAGGACAGGCACAAAGTCAGCCTTTCATCCTTTCAGCACGGCTCTCACACCTTAGGAAGTGGATAGTAGAAGGGGTTGGTGAAGGGACAGAAACGAAAAAGTAGGAGGGGAAAAAAAAGACCATGCAAAATTTGTTGAGTCGAGGGCTGAGTCCCAAGGTTGGGGCAAGGGATTGTGGGGGGGGGGGGGTCGCCAGTTATTTTGAGTATAAAAGAAATGGGAGTAGAGAGAATGGAGTGTGGTTGAGGTGAAGACATGTTATCCTGGGTCATGATTAGATAAGTTTTGAAGGTCCCCAGAGCTTCTGCAGTGGAGTCGGTTGGGGAGGTCTGAGAATGGTTAATGGTTAATGGTTAATGGTTAAAAGCAAAATAAATGTGCTAGACAGCTAAGGTCATATAGCACTATAGTTAATGTTAGTGAAGGATGGTTGGGTTAGTGATTAGTTGTTAAAGCTGAGTTAAAGGATTGGTAAGTGAATGGGTTAGGGTCGGATGAGGTAATGTAAAGGGGTTAGATCAAGTGAAGGATATATATGTGTTTGAGGGAGGAAAACAGGTTGTCAAAGCAGGAAGTGTGAGATTCTGTAAGGATGTCTGATAAGTTGGGATGTCTATGTAGGGAGGACGTGGGCATGACAATAGAATATGTGGGACTGAAAGAGGAACATTCGGAAACCGCGAATGTTCCAATGAAGGATAGTTATACTTTCGTTGATTTACTGGCAAAGATTGCAGTGCGTATTGGAGAATTTGAAGGGGAAGGTGCTAGAGGGTGGGATAAAGAATGAGGTTGGGGAGGTGGTGTTGTATCAGGAGGGGTGTCGGGAGGAAGAGGGTCTGGGGAAGAGGGTACTTGTGACATGAGGGTTTCACGTGTGTATCCAGGAGGGAGTGGAAGGGATAGAGGGGATAGTGGGAGGGTTAATATAGGTGGGGCTGGAGTCAGGGGGAATGGGTTTTGTTGGGATGGGGTAGGAAGATTGGGTGTAGGGAGAATATGAGTAGGAGGAGGATGGATATTGGCAGTCACTTTGAGTGTGGAGGGAGCGGGAATTGTAGAATTTGAAGGTGGATAAGTATCAGTTTGGGATTCTATTATGTAGTTCTGGATATCTTCAAGAGTTTCTGTAATGGGGTTGGTTGTAGAGTTTTGTGAGATAAAGGTTTTCTTGTGATGGGGGGAAGATAAGTCTGGTGTCTGATAAATAGGGGCAAAGGAAGGTGGAGGTGATTGTGAGGTAGGGGAAGAGAGGGTGGAACGTTTATTCTGTCTGCTGCGGGTAGTGCGGGGAGGGAGAGGGGAAGGTGTTGGGGCTGTAGTAGAGATTGGGGTGTCTGGATTTAGGATGGGCAAAAGAATTTGACTGGGGAAGGTAGGAGGTAGAAGAGGGGAAGTTAGATGGAGGGGGCTTGGGTTTAGGAGAGGGTGTAGGAGCTTGGGAGGTAGGGGAATTGGCAGAGTGAGCAACATTACTGGAGTAGGGGGTAAGAGAAAAGCCTCGTCGACGCGCTTCCTGTCTGGCTTCACGTAGAGTGAGTCCAAGTCTGAATCTGAGAGTTGCTACCTTAGACTCAAATTTGTAGGTGGGGCAGCCTCTATAAAATACATTATGGGGGCCGCCACAGTTTGCACATGTACGTGATTGTGCAGAGCAGTTTGATCGAGTATGGCCAGGTTGGGCACATAGCGGGCATCTGGCTGTGGAATGACAGTGTTTGGCTGGGTGTCCTAAACACCAACAATTTTGGCACTGACAAGGAGGAGGTTGGTATGGTCGGACAGGTAGGGATTTCCCACCTATGTAAACATTAAAGGGAAGGTCATGTCTGCGGAAAGTAATTTTGGCAATGTTGATGGATTTCATACGATTTCCTCTGGGAGGAATGAAGTAGCATTGTACATATGTTGCATCATAGTCTGTGAGACAAGCGAGTAAGTCCTCTCCACAATTTGACCATTCTTTGTCATAGATTGGGCAATCTGTTGGGGAGATAGAGACAGTTCCGGTGCAAGTATTGAGGGTTGGATGAGGTTCTGTAGGGATGGGATTACCACATAGATCAGTTAGTTATGTTAATGCTATAGCTTGGTTTTCAGTTGTTACTGTGACGAGACGGGAGTGGTCGGGTCGGTTACGGAAAGAGACTTTGCCTACTTGTTTTTGGAGGCATTGTTGGAAGAGGGTGTTTTGAGAGTAGGGAGCTGTGGGAGGGATCACGAAAAATCGATCTCATTTGGCTGGGCTAAATAGAATATTTAGGATTCTTGTAGAGGTGGGGGTAGTAGAAGTACGGGGACGTGTGGAGGAGGGAGTAGTGTTGAGGGGGGTAGTGTTACGGGGAGGTGGGCAATAAGGTTGTAAGGTAGTAATAAGGGGCAGATGGGATGGTTGATGAAGAAGGTTGTGGGAGTAAAGGTGTTTAAGTTGAGCATGTCGGGAGAGTAGAAATGTCTCCTGGAGGTTGGTCGTTGATTAGGGTTGATACTGTACTAGTATGCATTGATGATGGGGGGAGTTGTTGCAGTGTTCGGAGCCGTGGTCAAAGGAGAGCTGGGATTGGGGCTATTTGATAAAGGGGCAAGCCTCATTGCCCCTAAGATTGGGGTTATGTCTTCATTATTGGCCATGATAAGCCTGGAGTATGTTTGGGATAAAAATAGTCCACCCCTCAGGGTCCCCTTGAGGGGTAAGGGCCAGGTATGGCAGGGGAATACCGTGCCCATGGTTCCTGACAAAGTCAGCCTTTCATCCTTTCAGCACGGCTCTCACACCTTAGGAGGTGGATAGTAGAAGGGATTGGTGAAGAAACTGAAACGAAAAGTATGAGTGGGAAAAAAGACTATGCAAAATTAGTTGAGTCGATGGCTGAGTCCCAAGGTTGAGGAATTCCCCATCATTGGGTCTCAGTCTTCGTCTCTTAAACCCCCCCACGACAACAACGGGCAAAGGATTGGGGGGAATTATTTGTCAAGGGGCTCAGTCCAATGTAGGGGGGGGGGGTACTGTTTATAACAATAGTTCTCATACCGTAATTATAAAGACCATATTTCGCTTAGGCATCGCCCAGTAAGCAAAAAACGAGAATATGGAAGGGGTGGGGGGGGGGGGCTGACCGTAAGGGACCAGTAAGCCGTCTGGGAACCCATAACTGCTATTTTAAAAAAGTGCTGATAATCTAAATAACCATCTTAATTATTTCCATACAATATTCTTAGGGAGTTGATAGCATTTGTTTGAATATAACGGTTTCTAAGCCAATTAGAACCTAATGATAAGCGATAATCAAGCCGTCTGCCTTTGATGTGGCAAAAGGCTAAGAAACTAAATTCTATATATATAGGCCTTCCTGCCCTTTATGTTATTTCCTAATTACTTTTATTTCAGGACATTGAGCGATTTGGACAGACTCCTGCTAAGTGAAGTGTAAGTGATTAGTTTGCTCATTTTAAGAAAAAAATAAAAATAAATTTGGAGTATTTTTTGCTTTATCTTTAGAACGAGAGAGAGAGAG
>NC_061858.1:2503025-2508025 GCF_019202785.1 Penaeus chinensis
CAAACTACTCTAACGCCGACTTAAGTGGCAACAATACACAGGAACATTCCAACGAGAGATTCGCATCGAGTTACTGAAAATTAAAGTTCTGTGTGCGCTGAAAAGTAACATTGAACACTTTTATACTTCTCAAAAAGGAAGAATTTTATTGAAAAGCTGCCAAAGTGAAATCCTTTGATTTGTAACTCAAGTAAAGGCAAAATCTGCTAATACATCTAACTTTCCACCACTATCAAAATTAACGAAAGAAAATCTAATGTACATGTCAATCTCGTTACTGTGGTGAAAACGACACTTGTGTGGAGTGCCTTAATGGGAAGTACTGTATATGGGGTTTATTTTCAGTTCCCTTTAATTCTTGGATTGAAGAATTTTATTTTCCAAACTTCGCACACACACTGCTAATCTTCATTTGAAGATCAGTCCATGTAAAATCCTATTTGTTTGCGAGATACTCTACCTGCTGGAGTAGTAAAATACTCTCATTTCCTTTAATGCCAAGATACCCCCCCCCCACACACACACACACACACACACCACCCCCGATAAAAAAGGGAGAAATCCCATTATTCATTCTTAAGCATACTTTATGACATGTTAAAAGCAGCCTCGGGTCTCTTTTGAAAGACAACCACGGAAAAAGTGCAATGGACAAGTCTACATAAAATATGACATAGCTAAGACTTATAAAACAAACACTGGATACAGGGATGAAACACTTCCAATTATACCCATCTCTTTAACAATACAGATACTGTCAGATACTTAAACGACTGATACAAGTAATTAATGGAGACCAACTTATTCTAACGAGTGAATGTATCACAAGATGGCTTTATTACAAGGAAACATTCATCATGAAGCAAATCGGTTTACTGCTGTCAGTAGAGTAACTGTATTGACCAACGGTGTGTATTGTGGTAACGTTTGATCGGAGACCAATAAAAAAAAAAAAAAAAAAAAAAAAAAACACGAGCTAGATACACGCCTTACACCCTCTTGTTCTAATGCATAGAAGATTCCAAAGGTCAAGCTCACTCATTTCAACGAGCGAGTTCCATGAAATTAAATCAATAAACTTGGTTATAAAAATATTTCAGTTGCAATTTCCTAATCCATTTTTGGCAACAATTCAACCTAGAAACTTAATTTATTGCATGGATATAAAAAAAAAAAAAGTAATTCGTTTTGTCCGAGCTTTTATTTGTATATCCTTAAATACTGGGATCAAAGACGCTTTCTTAAAAAAAATAAAAGAAGTTTATAGGAAACAAGGCAAAATAACCAACCAACCTCTCATTTAACCTCTATATTCTAATAACTATTTCCAAAACCTTAAAAATATTGTCGGGAGATACCTTTTACCCATCTGTTATTTTAATTGGAGGTAAAGTTTCCAACAAGGTATTTCAAATCTACCAATCTGACCCCATATTAGGTCATAGCACTTCTTACGTTTGAAGGTCTACGTTAATTAACATGAAAAGTAATGTTCGCGGTTTTCATGCCATTTTACCGAATTTCTACACCAACCAAACTTGAAATATACCGAAGGCAAGAAAATTAATCGTGGATTTCTATTATACATCTGGAAAAAGTTATGGGTCTCGCGAGTTCTAAACGAGAGAGCCACAATACAAAATATCAGACCTAATACAAGGTCAGGTCTCAGGGAGAGGAGATACCTACCGCATTTATATTTAAACATTAAAAAATAAGCAAATGAGAATGGCGATAAGGAATATTAGTTAAATTAATGGGTTCCAAAAATATCTAGTCATGTAAAGTGTTAAGAGTGAGACATATCGACTCCTAGAAAAAATGGAGTTTAAGTTGCCATTATCTTTTATTCTTAGTAATAATGAAACCAGTTTTGATATTTCAATGCCAAAGATGCTTGTGAAAATCAATATTTTAAGTTGTGGGATATTCACGAATTGCAGATAACCCTCAAGAGTGAAGAAAAAAGTAAAAAGTAAAAGAAAACTCCACAATTCCAGAGTTTAGACACACAAAAGGCAACATTATTTTCAGGTTGGGAAAAAACACTGCTTGTGCAATATTTTAATGGGATTAAAAAGAAACCTTTGGCTAACTTCACTATTAGGTTTCAAATTCAAAGTACAAACTCTTTGTTCTTTAAACCGTAGTGAACTGCAAGACCGCGTAGGCATTTGTTTTGATCCTCGCTCTCAACATGAAGATACCCTACCCGGCAGAAAACCCGAATATGAATAATGCTACGAATAATGCGAGTGTCACCTTCACTTTTTCTTTTCTTTTCTTCTTTTTGGAAGACCTTTAGATTTAATTTGTACCGACATGTATAGTTACATTCATTAAATATTATACTATATGATATATATATAATGTACGCCGTATATAATGTCTGCCATTATTACCGCTAATTAATACGACTGCATTGATTGGAGTTAGTACTTCATGATTACTTGTATATCATGCGAGAATCTATACAAAATCGTAATAAAACCGAGCGATTTCCAAGTTTAACTGAACTGCAGGCGTTGTAATGGTTGATGAATAAGACCTTAAGTCTTGGCTCCATCATCGCGTGTGGGTGTGGGGGTGGGTGTGGGTGTGGGTGTGGGTGTGGGTGTGGGTGTGGGTGGGGTGGGGGTGGGGGTGGGGGTGTGGGTGTGGGGGTGGGTGTGTGTGTGTGTTTCTCTTTCTGTAGGAAACGCCTAGCTATCAGCATTACCGTGTAAAAATTAAAATTACCGCGGACGACTTCCTGTTATTGCACAAATACCAGCTCTTGTAAATCATCAAATTCACTGACAATAGCACTGATTCGTGCGTCTGGGGGGTCTTGCATCTTCTGTGGAAGTACCGTGCAGTTTGATTAATCTAATACGGCCTTAATTTTATTGACGCATACAGAAGACGCCTATAGATACATGAATTATTACAACGCTGAGAATGCTCTCCCACACATGACATTACTCATGCGAAATTAACAAAAAGTAATGAACTTGTTAATTAAATGTCAATGTTATATATATCCGTTTGGGGGATTTATGCAAACCGACGCATTTTTCTTTATTCTTCTACGCATCTTGTGGAAACAGCACTACTAACTTAACTCCACTTCATTTATTTAATGCATAATGCCTTATTCCCAATAATATTTACCAGATCGACATTTTTTGTAAAGTTTGTGTGGGTGGGTTACGCCTGTATCAGGCTTTTACTTCGTGCAAAGTATTCTGAGATAATATTCGTTATTCCATAATTTTTCCAAGCTGCAATGACTTCATTTCGACTTCATTAATCAATGCGCCTATTTTATTTTTCTATAACGCTTTGACAACAGTGTAAAGTGATATTTAAGACAAAGATCCGATAAATATCTCAAAATATGCTGAAGTGTTGAATATTGCCCAGAGGATCCATTTTATATAAACATCCCTGGATATATCTATACCCATCGGATTATGACATGCACCAAAACCACTTCAGAAGATTTCGAATATACGAAGCTCTAGAATAAGCCAATGCATAGTAAAAAATAATAAAGATCAACTCAGAATCAAAACGTTTATCCACATGTAATAACCCTGGGGGCAAACGAAATTATCTCCCACTCGAAAAAAAAAAATCTAAACTTACAATTTATGTTCTTATTATCGGCAAACTCCTGCCTCCCGCTTTCCGGATTTTGAAAGGGTATACAACTATTAATATAAATGTATACTTTTGATATACAAACATGGATAACATCGAGGTAAATACCCATCGAGTTTTTTTTTTTTTATAAAATCTCGAAAAATCCAGAAGTTTAGAAAAGTGCCGAGTATTTTTTTCTAAAAGACTCAAAATTGTGTCTAGCGTCATTTGTGCATTTAGTAAAGAATTATACTTTAGTAAATATTAGACGAACCAAATATGAAAGGACTTGTTAGGAAACTTCCAATTGGTGATTAGTTACAAAACATACGATTTATCCAAGATGAAATTCAGAAACCACTTTGGAAGGCCGGACGTGTCAGTAAGGTGTGATTTTTTTTTTTTTTGTTTTTGTTTTTTTTACATATCTTTAAGCTTATCGTAGAATTGGTATTGCTAGTTTACACTAACTTTAACTAGAAATAATAATCATAATTATGTACATTACAAGGAATGAACCTTTTAGATGTGGAAAACGACATACGTGGTAAAGACTGAAAATTTCGTTGCCCATAAATACCGTATTTCATAGAATCCGATGTTCCAATGACAAATCTTTTCATACATTACGTCTCAGAAAATACACAATGCCTCTTCAAAATATTCTATACCTAAACCTGAAGGTTTTAAATTCTAAAACATGCATCTGGCGTCATCCTAATTTATTTTGATTATTTATATATATATATATATATATATATATATAAATATATATATAAATACATATATATAAATATATATATATGTAAATAATGAAGATCTATCGACTGTCTTATACAGTAAGCCTTGAAGCATTTATCTAACATTTTCACAAATTCCCCGGTTTACCACAATACAGAAATATAGACGATCAAACAGACCTACGTTGTGGATTATGGTAGAAAAAAAATACACTACCAAGAAAATAGAGGAAGATACCTGAAAACGTTCAAGATTTAATACTCAAATTTTCCATAATCCTTCGGCAAAGAGGCATGACGTCTGATTAAATAAATAAGAGAGACCTTAAGTGTAAAGTAAACAAAGCAAATAGCTTACTTTTTAAGTGGAGTATTAATGAAACGAAAACTCAGGGAATGTACTTCAGAAAGAAACAAAGGGAAGGTAGGGTCTCAATACGTTTGTGGGAACGAACAAATAAGACGCTGAATAATGAACAAAGTATCAGAAATATGGAGTTTGACTAACGGCTTCAGGAGGGAAAAACTATATTGGTCTTTTTATATCCATGTTCGCTATCTTACGTGACACTTCGTATACAACTGAATCCACATACAATATCTGAAATAAAAGAATGGACTTCAAGACTACAA
>NC_061858.1:2523025-2525525 GCF_019202785.1 Penaeus chinensis
TTTTGTGCCTCCGGTAAGTTTCAAGATCTCAGACTGTGTATAATTGCCGTCTTTGTTACACATAATAGTAGCTGCAAGTTCTTATTTTCATTATCAAACTGAATTTAATAAACTCATGGATCTGAGTATATAATTTCTACAAATTTTTCTTTTCATCACTTTACTGAAATTAATGCTGTTCATGAATCTTAAGTTACTCCATTCCTCCACCACTTAGCCACATCTGCCACACCTGCCACCGCCGCCAGCACTAGCCATGGACCTTCACAGCAACCCCAGCACCTCAGAAGCCCTCCACACGATGCTCATGAGTTGGTACATGGCTGGGTACCACACAGGATATTACCAGGGTCTGAAGCAATCCAACTCTCACAGAGAACACATGTGCTGAAACCTTGTTACAAGTACAAGTGGTCCGTAATTTTTTTTTTTTTTTCTGGTATTTTTATATTATATATATATTTTTTATATTTTTCTTTTTTTTAAGTATTTAAGTAAGGTCCTCAACTTTTGCTAATAATTTTCAGAAGTTCTATGTCATTGTGATTCATTAAACATATTATCTCTTAACGTTTTACAGAAGATTGAAGTTTAGATTGTGTTAGTATTCATTACTGTAACAAATTAAATATGTAGCATATTGATATTTGAATAACTATACTGATACATAATATTTTCTATACATTAAAAAACTAGTGGATTTTTTTTTTTCCATTATCCTGATTTTACAGAACTGTGTAAAACCATTATGTATATTGTAGTGCAAGAGTTAAGAAAGAAAGAAAACTTTTATATTTTTTGATGATAATCATAATTTGTTTCCAGTAATTGTTAAGTTAATATAATTAAAAGAAATTCTTGAGTTTGCCTTGTCTCCAAAGTAATTTTGACAGGTTTTCATTGTACAATGGTAACACTTGCAACTGTGGTCCAGTAGGATCTTCAAGTTCAGCAGTGTCTAGGAATAGGAATAATATAGACAGGGAAGTCACTTTATCCCTTGTGGGTGCTGATGCAAAAAACGATCATTATCGTCCAAAGCCGCTGCCATGGCTCAGGTGGGAGAGTGTCCAGCTACTGATTCAAGTGTCATTGTTCGAGTCACCACCAGGCCTGGGGTTGACCTGTCCAAGCCTTGTGGTGGGGTTGTGTGTTTGTGTGTGAATGGGAGTTTGAGCGGATCATTCAGAGAGCCTCACAGCGATCCTAAGAATCTTGGGCAACACCATATGCCTTACCTTCTTTTATTGTCGTCCAAAGTAATTTTGCTTTCATGTACAATGATAGTAATTTCTTATCTAATGCCATATTAATTTATGAAACTCAATTATAGTTGTCATATAAAAGCCTGAACTCTTTGATTCTATTATGCCTTGAGTTTTATTGAGATTGCTTTAATGTTCAGGATGGAAAACAAATATTGTCTGAGACTTTTAAACTTAAAATATCCACAAAGAGACTAACAGTTTCTTTTACAAATGAAAAAAAAAACATTTGAATGAAGATTCTTTGGCCTAATCATGGGTATACACATCAGACACACATCCATGCACAGTAAAAACAATAAGACAAAGCAATATGTTCTATGATTATTTGTGTATGAATACATGTTTGAAAAATACATTTCCTGCTGAGGGACTGAAGATTATTTTACAAGTATTTTGAAGCACAAGCACTGATAAGGGAATGATAAGGACCTCATTCTTAATTGCCATGGCCTCCACCCCTTCAGCACTCTGGCAAGGGCCAACAAAATCTTAATTCCTTATTTCATGCTTTACAAACTCTTATCATGCCAGAATATTGACAGTGGAGGTGTGCTATCCTTTTGCCTGATTACCAAAAGCTTGGAAGCCAAGGCAAGCACTTGAGTTACTGTGGGTATATCTTTAATGAGAAATTGTGGACTCACTTTCACTTTATGCTTATTTGAAATGCTTTCCAAGGGTATTACTTTAGTTTTTTCTGTATTTACACATTTGAAGATTTACTAGTTCTCAAATTAAAGCAAATAAAATTCATCCTGAGATAAGGGCTGTCGACGTTTCCCTTAAAAATGATGTTCAGAAGCTGAAATAAAGAGATAGGAAACTGAATGGAAGTTACACTTTAGGGTCTCTTTAGTTGTCATTTTGTTGAAATAGTCAAGATCAGCCTTGAGAGACAGTATTGACCACTGGAGAAAGGCCAAAAACTTCACTCAAGATTGCTGGTTGTACTAACAAGACAAACCAATTTTAGTTGCTCACTTGTTCACTCCGGTGCTGCCACCCTATCCTTGCTTTCTCCTGATAACTATTGCAGGCTATATTTCACAGAATATATGATCAGGTATGAAGGTAGATTATAAGATAAAAATCAATAGAAATTTGAACAAAATCTTATCTCACAGAATATGATCCCACATTCTACTATTTTTTCTTTACACCCACCATGTGTGCATTATCATTTTGAAATTACATATGTGGGAAGTCAGGGTTATAAAGGATTTAAAAATGTG
>NC_061858.1:2533025-2535525 GCF_019202785.1 Penaeus chinensis
TGTGTTGTGTGTGTGTGTCTGTGTGTGTGTGCGCGCGCGCGTTTGTATACATGCATGCATGTACATACATTCCTCTGTTAACCTCGTCCAAGGGTCGATTAATGGCATCTGGTTCTGAGTTCCTACCTCAAGGCCAAATGCACACCTACAAGGGCAGAGGACGCCAATCTGCTCCCCCTCACCTTCCTTCAGCCTGCTGGTGTCAGGAGGCAACGGCTCTCCCTCTCGCACGACGTAAAGAAACTCCTTCAATATCTCAGGCTTGACAATGCTCTCCGTTCCGTCCGAGATGCTGATGGAAGGGCGCCAAACGTCTTCTTTCTGGAGAGAAATTGATTACTAAATAAACGAGATTGTTAAATGGTCACGTTGAAGAAGGTATGGGTGAGAGTGATTAACTTCAGTGGCTGTAAGATGTGTAGTTATTTATTCTCATCCATACTTTTTTTTCTTTTTTTTTTTTGTCGTAATGATTTTTATTTTTATATATAAACCGTGAGTATGAGGCGGAAAAGAAAACTATGGAATATCGTGGTCGTCGGTACAACAGTGAATCAATATACCCTTTCAGACCCGACGTGCATTAAGATGTGACAAATTCTAGGCATTTTTTTCTGTGTTCAGTGACCCCATATAGATATATAGGGATAAATGAAGAGGAAAATAGATATCGAAGGATAGATATATATAATGTATATATAAAAAAAACATTCAGGGCTTCATCATATGATTTACACGTCCAGATTGACCACAACAAGTTTAAAATCCTATATATGGGTCTGAAAGGGATATAGCAAAATCCTATGGTATAACTCGATGTATCAAATGATCTTGCTATACACTAATAAGCCTTATTCTGTCGTAGGGTTCAATGACATGTTATATAATGCCTATTGATAAAGGCCTACTCTACCTTCCGTTAAGATATTTCACAATCATCTGTTCAGCCTTTAGCGTAAACCTCAGCCTATCTATCAAGACTGAATTAGACATTGGATAGCAACCCAACAACCGCCACCGACCAATCGCCCCACCTTGATATCATTCAACATGAAATTGCCGTGCAAGTTGGCGAAGTTGAGCCTCGCGTCGCGCCACGTGCAGCGCAACACGCCATCGAGCGACATCCTGAAGCCAACCACACTAAATTCTCGAATGGTTGTAATCACGAAAGTCAAGTTCAAGTTCAAGGGCTGGGAAGCGTTCATATTCGGCGGAGAGATGGATTTCGAGTAGCCGTCGCTGAAGAGGACCTTCTGACAGTCGTGTTCGTCGGAGTTGTCGGCGCAGTCGTATGAGCGGTCGCAGCGTAGGGCGATGGGGATGCAGGCGAAGTCGGAGCAAGTGAACTGACCCTCCGCGCACGGCGTCAGCAGCAGCGCCGCCTGGAGGAGGGAGGGAGACGGGGGGGGGACACGGGAATTGTGGTCATTGTTTTGAATCTTTTGACTGATTGGGTCATTCATTAATGTATTACAGTTGCCATTATTGTTATTGCTAATATCATTATTATTAACAATCATTATTATCATCACTATTAATATCATAATCCTCATCATTATCATCATTATTATTATCATTATTATTATCATCAACATCATCATCATCGTCATCTATTGTTATTATTATTATAATTATTATTGTTATTATTATGATTACAGTAATCCTTTTACCACTACCACTACTCTACTATTACTGTTAATACTACTACTACTACTAGTAGTAGTAGTAGTAGTAGTAGTAGTATCCACACACACCCACACACACATATATATATGTATATAACATATATGTATATATAAATATAAATATAAATATATACATATACATATACATATACATACACACACGTACGTACGCGCGCGCGCGTGTGTGTGTGTGTGTGTGTGTGTGTGTGTGTGTGTGTGTGTGTGTGTGTGTGTGTGTGTGTGTGTGTGTGTGTGTGTGTGTATGTGTTTATACACATCTATATCTATCTATCCAACCATCTATCTATCTGTCTACATGTATCAATGCCTGTGCATCGCAGTGTGACTGTACAAGTATTCCCCGCCTTCTCTGCGGTCCCTCTGCGGTCGACGCAGCGCCCCGACTGACCTTGCTCTGGCCGCAGTTGTCGCCCTCGATGCTCCAGAACTTGTAGCCGAAGGGCGGGCTCCTGGAGGACAGCGAGGAGTTCAGCCTCGCCGTCGTGCCCCGGCTAAAGCGAGTGGACAGGACCCACGTGGCGTTGTCCCACACCAGCCGGCTGTTCTGAAAGCCCTCGAAGGCCGGCTTGCCGTTGTGGTAGCCGTAGGCGCTGAAGGACCGGTCGAACGTGGACTCTTTACACAAGCCCCGCAGGAGGAGCCTCCCGTGACTGGAAACGTTACACAGCGGGCACGAAAGGGCGTCACAATTGATCGAATGCCACGAAGGAGAAAGGGGAATTCCCGCCGTGGCGCAGGGAAACGTGGGCTCGCTCGCGTCCGAGGAATCGCGCGGAGGAACGGGCGACAAA
>NC_061858.1:2550525-2553025 GCF_019202785.1 Penaeus chinensis
TTAACCCATTATTAAGAAACTACCTTTTGGTCAGTTTTTGTTTATTGAATTACTATCCATATATATACATATATATATATTTTTTTTATTGAACAGCCATTCATTCCACTGCAGGACATAGGCTTCTCTCAATTCACTATTGAGAGGTTAAATGGCAGTGTCACCCTTGCCTGATTGGATACCCTTCCTAATCAATCACGGTTCAGCGGGCAAACAATTGTGCCGTGGCAGCGACTTCCCCTATGGCACCTGCGTTTAACTTCTCAAGGCAATATGTTGTTTTCTTGGGCTCGAACCAGCAGTCAGAGCGCAACATTTTTACGACCGCCGCGACGACAGGGACTAGAACTCGGGACCATGAGGGTTGGAGTCCAGTGCTCTAACCACTGGACCATTGCGGCAGTCATAACTTATTTTATCAATATTTTTCATTTGAAAAGAAACACGTTATTCCGAAACTGTCCAGATGGCAAATTATCTGCTAGAATGAAAAGGTTATTTTAGAAGTGACTGAATTTTTATACCATGACTATATCTTAATGAATTAAATGTCTCCTAGCATTATTCATATGTGTGTGTGTGTGTGTGTGTGTGTGTGTGTGTGTGTGTGTGTGTGTGTGTGTGTGTGTGTGTGTGTGTGTGTGTGTGTGTGTGTGTGTGTGTGTGTGCACACAAGCACACAAGCACACAAACACATTTAATTATGTATGTATATGTGTATATATGTATATAACATGTATATATGTATATAACATAGGTGTGTATATATGTATATATGTATATATTTATACACACACATATATATATATATATATATATATATATATATATATATATATATATACACACACACATATATATATACATATATACATATATAAATATAATGTGTATCTGTCTATCAATCTATCTCTATCATTTATATATATATACATATATATACATATATATATATATATATATATATATATATATATATATATATATATATATATATACATATATATACAGATGTCCTCGGCGAGATATTCGTATTGTGCTGGGCGACTTCAATGCGGTATCCGGCTGTGATCGAGCTGGCTACGAGATGTCTGTCGGTCCTCATGGCTCAGGAGCTGATGCTGGCAGTGAGAATAGCCTCCTTTTCCGTGACTTTGCTAGGTCCCAGAAATTGAGGATTTCTGGCTCCTGGTATCAGCGTTCTGTCCCGCATCGCTGTACTTGGTACAGCGATACAGGAAGAGTGGCCAAGGAGATCGACCAC
This sequence comes from Penaeus chinensis, assembly GCF_019202785.1. NCBI lineage: Eukaryota > Metazoa > Arthropoda > Malacostraca > Decapoda > Penaeidae > Penaeus > Penaeus chinensis. The sequence goes on from NC_061858.1 coordinate 2,551,790, forward strand.
ATCCTCGTTAGCACTCGATGGAGGATCCTCCAGAACTGCAGGGTATATCGAAGTGCTGAGTTCTGTGGAACTGACCATAGAATAGTGGTGGCTACTCTCCGGGTCCACTTTAGAACCCCCCGTCGCCCAAATGAACACCCTAGGGTGTTTAATTTGGACAGATTGAGGGAGGACGAGTGTACCCGGGGGTTTGCCGGGGCTATCTCTGGTCGTCTCACAGCACTCGAGGGCCAGACAGACCCTGTTCTTATGTGGGATACCTTCAAGCGTGAAATGCTTGATGCAGCTCAGGAATCCATTGGTGAACGCCCAAGAACAAGACAGAATTCCATCTCGCAGGAGACGCTGGAAGCCACAGATGCTTGTCGTGCGGCTTGACTGTCAGGGGATCGCACTTTGCACCGCTCTCTGGTGCACAGGACTAGGTCACTGTTGAGAAGGGATAAGGAACAGTTTATCAGTAGTCTTGCAGAGGAGGTCGAAAGCCATTTCCTTGTAAATGACCTTCGTCCTGCCTACCAAGCTCTGAGAAAGCTGAACTCCAAGCCCCCCTCACAGACGGCTGCAGTCCGCTCAGCAAGTGGCCAGATAATCTCAGATCCTGATGAGGTGCGTGTGCGTTGGGCTGAGTATTTTGAGCAGTTGTATAAGGTTGATCCACCAACAGTTAACATGGATGCGGGTAATGTTGAGACTCCTCTGCCAGATCCACCCATCAGCGAGGATCCACCCTCCCTGATCGAAATCAGGGGGGCGATCTCCAAGCTGAAGAGTGGTAAAGCAGCAGGTGTCTGTGGCATCCCAGCCGAATTGTTAAAGGCTGGTGGAGAACCTATGGTAAGGGGCTTGCATGCAGTCCTGTCTGCCATCTGGCAGACTGGTACCTTTCCCCCTGACCTGCTGAGGGGTGTGGTCATCCCTCTCTGGAAGGGGAAAGGGGATCGGTGGGGCTGCAGCAATCACCGAGGCATTACACTACTCGGCAAGGTACTCGCACACATCTTACTGAGACGTATCAGGGACCACCTGTTGAGGCACCAAAGACCGGAGCAATCTGGTTTCACTCCTGGTAAGTCCACAATAGACCGCATCCTGGCGCTTCGAATCATTGTAGAGCGCCGTCGTGAGTTCGGACGTGGGCTGCTCGCAGCCTACATCGATCTCAAAAAGGCGTTTGACACGGTGCATCGCGAATCTCTCTGGGAGATCCTGAGGCTAAGAGGAATTCCAATAAGG
>NC_061858.1:2560525-2563025 GCF_019202785.1 Penaeus chinensis
TATTTTTATATAAAACCAAGCAATGACTAACAACTATCACTTGTTAATGTGTACCACTATGCACCTGGGAGGTTGTCCAACCTGTAGTAGTTGGCACAAAATTCCATCCTAGTGATTGAAACATGGACTCATGACATGACAAGATGCTACTTGTTGTCTGTGATTATTTGCCATCCCATCACCCACCAATAGGTGATATGTATTTCCCCCCGTCTTTGGAGGAACCGGCCATTAAATGAACCGTTGGGGAAGATTATATTCTAAGGTTTGCATAAGTTATTTATTCCACCATTGGAAATTTCTTGGCTTTTTGATGGATTTTCTGATTAACAAAACATATTTTCATATCTCTTCAACAGGAGATGATATAACTCTCTTGGGATGGGGTACCCAAGTCCACGTCCTGAGAGAGGTGGCACAGATTGCCCGGCAGCAGCTCAACGTGTCCTGCGAAGTGATCGACCTTGTCACCATCCTTCCCTGGGATCGCCCAAAATTTTCCTAATGAAGACAACTTTTCCTTTTTTCTTTTTATTTGATTTTAGTTCCTGAATAAACTTAAAAGTTGGCAGTGATATATTTTTATTACATTAATCTTCATTTTTAGGCTTTTAATAATTTTCCTTTAAATACTGATTTTCCCCGATTTTTTTAATATACAATTTATATTGATTTAAAATTTTTGTTAAGATTTTATCCCAAGACTTAAAACATCAAAAATTTCAGTCTGTGAAGAAAACAGGCCGGTTCATTATTGCGCACGAAGCTCCAATAACCAATGGCTTTGGAGCAGAGATAGCAGCAGCAGTCCAGGTAAGACAGTGTTATAGTTTACAGAAGTTTGATAATTGTACTGTCCTTTTTTTGTTTTTCTCACTTTGGCTTTTACTAAAATTTTTCTGAATCCCATTTAAATTTAAATTTTCCTTTGAGAACAAAGTTTTATAGAAGCCACATCATTTGGAATATATTTTTTTTTCCCCTGCCAAAGTGGGAAACCTATGTTTGTTTTTTGTGAAATTGCCACCATCAGCCTACTCATCAAGGCAAGATTTTAACTAGAAAGGGTTTTGGGGCATTATAGAAAGGGAAAGCCCCCAATCTGTTTTGCCAGTTGAAGGCAAAGGAAGTGTGTGAAACCGGTCAGCTTACTTTCTCTTCTTTTAAAATCTACCGGCTGTGTTTTTTTTTTTTTTTTTTTTTTTTTTTTCCTTCATTTTTTTGTGAATACATTTTATTTCCTTGCTTAAAATTACTCTGTGGTTTATTCAAGGCATTGATATCATAAAACAAGTTTTTTCCCAAAATTTTGTAGCTATTTTGTCTTCGAAAATTTTCCCCAAAACCCCCTCCTTATTTCTTTTTGGGTTTAGATTCATGCCATATTTAAGCAGTAACTTGATCTGCCAGTTTCTTGATTTCTTGTATATGCTACTTGCCTCACTTCTTTTGGGAGCACTGTACATTTCTCATTACATAGAACATGAAATTCAATGAAAGTAAATGAAGTCTTTGTTAATGTTTTTTTAAAATTCATGAAAGTAATGACCCCTCGGGTAAGTATACCAAACGCCCCCAGAATGAATTTTTTCAACACCGGGAACCCCCTTTAAGAGTTTGGGGCTTGAACCCCTTCCCCACTTTGGTTCGACCCTTTTTTACCTGCCAGAAAGTGCTTGTTCTGCCGAAAGAAGTTACTTAACTATTAATATTTGGAGATCACAATAACATTTGTGCAGCTGATGATAATAAGGTTGTTTTCCATTTGGTAGTTAGTCTCAGTAACAGGTACAAAGGAAGATATGAATTTTGATTTGGGCAAGAGTTTGATCTTCCAGGGCCCGCAACTTGTGTAATTGTGTTTAGATAGTAATTGCATTTTAGATAGTTATTTTTTATGTAAAAGTGGTTGACTTCTTATCTTTCTCATTGTGTCCATACTTTTGGTTTTAAGGGGTTTTTTTACATTAATAAAAGGCTAAACTTTATTTTGTATTTTTTTTTAGTTTAAAATTTTTATGGGTATTTTTCCTAGGGAATTTTAAAAACATTCTTTGTTTGGTATTTTTAGTCATAGGCTTAAATTTTTAAAAATTGTGTTATCTTTTTTTGGAATTAAAGTTACTGCTCTAAATGTATTAAAGGGCATTCCCATGGGCTTGTTGTTTTTGTATATGTGCTTGCACAAATACACCCTCAAACAAACAAGCACACACATGCAATAAATGTACACAATTTAGAGAAGAATTGAAGTGAAAAAAATTGCACAATGATGGAAAGGATTATTTTTCTCAATTTTGTTATCAAGTACTAAAAAAGTGGGACGGATGGGAAGTCAGAAAATTTTGATCAGACTAAAATCACTGGACAGTAACACTGAAATAGCAATTAGGTTTTATTGTCTGATGAGTGGGTCTTTTCTGACATTAAGGTTATGGCTCCTCTCTTGCTATGCTGTTCTGTTTTATCATATACTCTTTACTGTATTTCTATTTTTAGT
>NC_061858.1:2575525-2583025 GCF_019202785.1 Penaeus chinensis
AGACACGATTAAGCAGAACTGACTGACGATGAAACTTCAAACAAGCAAGTTAATGTTCACATTAGGCATTACAAACAAAAACAAATGAGCATGCCAGACATTGACACATTTTAGTAATGCACTTTTAATTAGTAATAGAAATACACATACACAAATACACACAAAAATGCAGAAATACACATGGAAATACAAATACTACTACAATATATACAAAAGACAAATACACCTACATTGACATACAATCGCAATGTTGCTAAAGTATAGAGAAAATTCACATCGTGAACCTTGACATAGTGCCACTAGCTGAATTAACACGATGCATCTGGGGATCTTACTAAACCTAGCAACATAACATTGATTGGATCATCTGGATCAATATCACCTGAATCAACCATTGCTTTTCCGGGTTGAACGACGCCTTCAGGCATAAGTATTCTTAATTCATTATCAATTTTAAATGGTACGATCTGATTCCTGTGAACTCTATGCTCTGTATACTTCGTAAGGTCTTTTATTATATATGACACTGGCCCAACTTTCTTTATAATTCTAATCTAGATGCCAAGCCTGCTTTACCCTGACCTGGAGGTCTTTTACGCAAAATCAAAGATCCCTCCCGGAGTTCTGGAATCGCCTTCGTCCTTCTATCAACTCCCTCCATATTTTCTTCCCTGACCTTCTGCGTCCCTGTGACCGCGGCGTCGCGAGCAGCTAATGAGTCTAATTGACGCTTCCCGATATCGCCATCTCTCGTGTGGTGGTTCGTGAGACCAACGGGAAAGGTGCAATCACGTCCTGTTAAAAGATACAGAGGCTGGTTATTCACTGATCTATGAAAAGCGGTGTTGAGGGCTAATCGCACGTACTCTAGTCGGGTATTCCAAGTATTAGGCGTCTCTTCGCACAATGCTGCTAAACAGTCTTTAATCACGCGGTTGCATCGCTCGACTAGTCCGTTAGAAGCTGGGTTGTATGGAGTAGTATATCGCGTTTTTGTTCCGAGCAGTTCACAGACTTCTCTGAAATACTCGCCTATAAATTCACTCCCATTATCCGATAATCGTTATAAAGTGTGAAATTAAGGCGTCTGCGACTGTGTGCGCATCCTTACTTGGCATGGGCACTAACTGTATGAACCGCGTTAACTCATCTACGATAGTTAGTACATATCTATCGCCATTACTCGCAACCGGCAGGTCAATCAGATCAACCGAAACTCGTTCGAACGGCTCCGTCGCGAGCGGGTTGGCTGCTAGAGGAGCGCGCCCGCGCAGGACCGTCTTCCGCCTTTGACACGTCGGGCAGGTCTGAACGTACTTCCTGCAGTATTGCAAAGCATTAGGGAACCAATAAAAATCTGCTAGTCTCTTATATGTTCTAAGTATCCCTGGATGACCGGCTGTACTGCTATTATGCAATATTTTCATTGCTGCGGGGCGAACTTTAGGTGGCAATACGAGTTGACTCACTAATCCAGACGGTAATTCTCGCACGTGGTATAATATGCCGTTGTTTACCTCGAATTCGTCTAACGACGCGGGGATCTTTACACGTGGTAGGGCCTTCCCTTCAACAAATGCTACTATCTCGCGACATAATGGATCATCCATGTTTGCTTCATCCACATCAACGCTATCGTTTTCTCCTACTTTTGAATGACTAAGATTTGGCATTTTTTGAAGTATACAGGCAGGTTGTGTGGAAAAACAGTGGTATAGACGCTCGCTCCTCTGAACACACCGCGAATAACAAAAAAAAAAAAAAAAAAAAACATACAAAACTACGATAATTACTCAATCATGTGCTAGTCAAGCACAGTAATCAATTTAAACATAACATGCTATCCAAGCATAAAGCACATTAACAAAACAGTGACCGAACTGGCCGACTTATAAATCTGCGTCTTGCAGGTTACACATCGAAATAAAACAAATGCATCAATTGCTAATCTATCGAAAACGAAAATACAAGTTTAGATACTGAATAGGCGAGTGAGCGTGTAGTTAAAGCGCGCGTTATAATCAATAGGCCTAACTATTGGTCCGTAATTCGCTACAAAAACACTGAATGTGGGTGCGAATTGAATAAGATATTTGTCTATATCATAGATCCCACCGCGATATTGCACCATTTTATATGTATGTCAGTTGTAGCACTTCTGACATTACATTTCAAGCGAACAAACAAACTTTGGTAGCCGCCACCACGGGATATAAGATCATTACTGAACCATCAAACCTAAGATATTAAGATAAATAATTACATTTGAAAGTGATAAACAATTAATGAATAAGGAGCAGATATACAAATCGATAAATGCTGAATCAAGCCTCCAACTCGGTCAACATCACCACTAAGAAATCTACAGAAAGCCTAAGGGTCGGGACCCCTAGTCCCGTGGTGGCGGCTACCAAAGAAAGTTTGTTTGTTTGCTCGAAATGTGATGTCAGAAGTGCTACAGGACTATCTCTCTCGCCCCTCCTTTTGCCCCTCCCCCACCCCCACCCCGACCCTTAGGCCAGGGTAACTGTGGATCGAGACCCTGTAGTAACCCAGTATAGCAGTGTCATCGGGAGAAGTAGGACGCACGCCGGACGCTCTCGTCACCTGTGTACCAAGCGCCTCGCTTTGTGTCGCGTAAGTATGAGATGCAGTTTTAAGAATGCCTCTTTGATGTGAATTATAAAGGAAAATGAACAAAACCAGGTGTTTGAGTCTCAGTCGAATGCATAAACAGGAACAAGTTACTAATCAAAACTTGTGTTAGGTTGTTCTTAATAAAGATCCTCTTAAAACGTACAAGTTACATTTTCCCTCATAATTATACTGTGCACTAGAGTTGAAGTATTTTATATGGACCACGACACTCAAACGAGTTAGTGATAGTACGTTTTTTTTGTTTATGCAGAGTTGATTGTAAAATGACAAAAAAAAAAGAAAAAAAAGTGTCCATTTGGATGATAGTCAGTAGATGTCCTCCCATTGTTGTTTAAGTAGTGCCAGCTTTTGAAATTCTAGGAAAAAATAAATCATCATCGTCACCATCAGCATCACTATCATCACCACCACAATCACTATCATCATCATCATCATCATCATCATCATCATCATCATCATCATCATCATCATCATCATCATCATCATTATCATTATCATTATCATTATCATTATCATCATCATTGTCACAACTACGAGATTACTCTGGACCGTCGGCGGTGTTTACCTCACTCTGGGCGGCGGGCTTAGGCCTCTGGCGATTGGCTCGTTCGCCGTGTTGGGGGACGAGGGCATCGGCCTAAACATCGGCGGGACACATAAAAGGAGCACCGGTCAAAATTTCAGTAAGCCTCCGGGCTAGTACAGTGGTAACGTGCCGGCCTCTCATCCGAGGGGTCGGCGGATCGCGCCCCGCCCAGGCGCAAGAAGTTGCAATTGTCGCCTGGTGGTTACTGCTGTGGCTGGGCACCACGGCGGGTAAGGACAAAAGCCGAGTAAGCACCAGCTGACACACGTTAGCGAGTCGATATTAGACGCCACAGGCCGGGCTCCCCTCATTGGCATAGCTCGGGCAAAGCTCAGCTTCCCATATCGGATTTATCCTTAAATTTCAGTAGGCCTCCGGGCTAGTACAGTGGTAACGTGTCGGCCTCTCATCCGAGGGGTCGACGGTTCGCGCCCCGCCCAGGCGCGAGAAGTTGCAATTGTCGCCTGGAGGTTACTGCTGTGGCTGGGCACCACGGCGGGTAAGGACTAAGACGAGGTAGTACCAGCTGTCATACGTGAGCGACTTGGCCTTAGTCGACACAGACCAGGCTTCCTTCATTGGCATAAAAATTCTGTGTTTGTTGTGTAAATAGTGCCCTTTAGCATTAAAATCATGTATGTTTTCCTCTGGTGTGTTTCCGTTGACCTGACCGCTCCGATTCCTTATAACTTTAGTATGAGTTTAATAAGCGAATTGGAGAGAGACCACAGGCGAGAATATGAGAGTAGTAAATGGGTTTGTTTGTAGAAGAAAATTATAGAAGAGAGAGAGGGAAAAAAAAAAGAGAAAAAAAAAGAAGGAAAGAAACCTGATTCATTCCAGAAGTTCTGTGACGTCAGGTGTGTATTGATGTATTAAGAGAAGGAGCGACATTATTTTGATATCGTAACACCTGCGTGTTTGACGTCACAATTCGGATTTTTTTCTTCTATTTTTTATGCAAGATCTTTTGAAGACAATAGCAAATTGAATCGACAACAATATTTAAGAAAGGACCCAAAATCCTTCATACAATTGTTTTCATTTCTTTTATCAGATCTTTTTTATCAACACATAATTTTATGTTAATGTGGTTTTCTGTATACAAAACAATACGTTTATTTTCTTTTCAAATATTATTTTCGATCTTTGATTTCCATTGTTCATAATTTTCCACCGAGATCAGTTCGCCGACCAAGATTTACCAGAAGACCTCATGAAATAATGAATTGTTTATTTGTTCAGCACGTTCAGAGACTTGACATGAAACATCGCCTCTTCTCGGAAAAATTTCCCAAACATTCCGTACCCAGAACAGCGGTCATCGTGTGACGCGCAGGCGGAGGGAAGCGGCGCTCGTGATGTTTTGATCTGCGCGAAGTGTGTTAGGCCAATCACTTACTACTATGACACGCACATGTGTTTATATACACATATACACATGTACACATGTACACATACACACACACACACATTTATGTTTATATATCTATATATATTTATACATATTATATATGTATACTATATACATGCATATATATAGATATGCATAAATATATATATATATATATATATGTTTATTTAGTATATACATGCATATATATGTATATACTATGTGTGTATATGTATATATACGAATATATACACATATTTGTGTATATATATAGATATACTTGTATATGGATAAATATGAATATATATATAAATACATATACACATGTATATACATGTATACACACACACACACAGACACGTATGTCCCACAGGTAATACAGTGAAGATACCCTTACAGCAATCTTGCACGATGACCCACCCAACCCCCCAACCCTTTCCCACCTACGTAACAAGCACAGTCTCGGAGATGAGGAGAGAGAGCGTTACGTAAGGACACGCCCTTATCTTCAGAGCGAAAGTTTTGGTCAGATGGATTTTGAGTGAATACCGGACACCTGTTATCGGGTGGCAAATGGTCAACGGATGGTACTGTCTCTGAGCCTAGAGATAACGCCTGCAGATAAAGACGCAGGTGTTGTTGAGTCTTGCGAAGTTATCTTGACGCTGGGTGGGGGGGAGGGGGGGAAGGCGGAGTGATAGGACAATTGAAGGTACTGAACACACCGGTCACAGGTTTCGACTTTTCTCGTGAAATAAGTGCGTTTCTCTGGAGAATTTATTTTAGATTTATTTTTATGTATTTATGTATTTTTGTATTTTTTTTTTTTTTTTTTTTTTTTTAGAAAGCGGCTTCTTTTTTCTGTCAATCTCTCCCTGTCTATTTTCAGCTGTCTATCAGAGTGCGGGGGGGGGGGGGGGGTAAGAAGGAATGTCGGAGGGGAGGGGGTAGAAGGAAGAGGGGAGAAGGAGAGAGGGAGGGGAAGAGGTAGAAGGAAGAGGGGAGAGAGGGAGGGGAAGAGGTAGAAGGAAGAGGAGAGAGGGAGGGGAAGAGGTAGAAGGAAGAGGGGAGAGGGAGAGAGGGAGGGGAAGAGGTAGAAGGAAGAGGGGAGGGGAAGAGGGTAGTGGGAGAGAGGGAGGGGAAGGGGTAGAAGGAAGAAGGGAGAGGGAGAGAGAGAGGGGAAGAGGTAGAAGGAAGAGGGGAGAGGGAGAGAGGGAGGGGAAGAGGTAGAAGGGAGAGGGGAGAGGGAATTCAAACACTTTATTCCATTAATTACAATGGGTATTACATTTATAGATGTTGTTTACATTATGTAATAGGATGTTACATACATATATATTATACAATGCTTGTTTAACTAGATTAGATTTAACATAAATATCCCAGATAACTGAAATTTCGTACTTGGCTTGATGTCCAAACGCCTGATGTCATTGATATTTCAGTAGATGTTCTTTCACTTTTACTTTTAATGTTTTTTGGTTGGAGATATTTCTAATATTTACTGGTAGTTGGTTCCAGATCACCAGTCCTCGGATTTGCATATTTCTTGACCCGGTTTCTGTATTCGATTTTTTTATATATAAGGAGTTATTTTGCCTTGTAAGGACACCTATTATGTTACCTGTTGTTTGTATAGGTAATAGCCAATTTGGGTAATTTCCTTGTATTATTTTATGGATCAGAATACGCGTGTCATATTTGTATTTCTGTTGTACTTTTAGCCATTTTAGCTTGTTTATATGTGGTGTGATGTGGTCATATGTATTTACATTTCCCAGTGCTACTATTGCCGCGAAGTTCTGTAGTTTCTTTGTCCTTTGTATTTGTGTTTTGTTTGTGGAGCCCCAGATGTTTAGACAGTAATTAAGGATACTAAGTGCTAGTGTTTGTATAACAGCAAAAGGGAGAGAGTTTAAGAGGGAAAAAGGGAGAGGGAAAACAATGATAATGATAACAAACAACAATAATAAGGATGATGATAGTGATAAGACTAATATTGATAATGATTATAATAATAATGATACTACTACTACTACAACTATTACTATCACTACTACGAAAAATGATAATAATGATTATGATGATGATAACCAATAATGATCTTGATAATGATAATAATAATTATAATAATGAGGATGATAGTAATGATAATAGAAATAACGATACTAAAGAAGATGATAATATCGGAAATAGTAATGTTGATAATAATAATGATAATAATAGCGATGATAATCACAATAATGAATAATAATGATAGTCATAATAATGGTAGTAATAATGATTATGAAAATTAACCCATTCGCCCCGGATTTATGTTCTGTCCCCTTAAGTTTTTGGTGAATTTTGTTACATACAGATGGCTCCACATGTGCTCAGCCGGCAAGGAGTCTATCAGTAGGCCCTCGTTACCGATCCTGATTTCCCCATTCCTTGAATTGGCGGGAAAATTAAAACCATTGCTATCGATACTGTTATTATTGTTATTGATGTTATGATTACTAATCTGTCATTAAAATATTCTTAAAATTAGAGAAAAGGGTAAACAGGTGAGATAGGTAGTTTTTCATAACTGGCTATTTGGTGATTAAGAACTTGTAGAGCTATCTATGTGTAAATACAGTAAATAAACGTGTATTACAGTGGACGTGGCATGTATTCTTGCCACATGGAGCGAAAGGGTTAATGATGATAAAAGTAATAAAAATAGTAATTATTATTATTATCATTATTATTATTATTATCATAACAAGAAGATAAATTGTTCTAATAACTATGATAATAGTAATAAAAATACCCAAATGAATATAATGATAGTAATATGAATAATGATAATGATGCCACCATGAATTGTGATAATAAC
>NC_061858.1:2588025-2593025 GCF_019202785.1 Penaeus chinensis
CAAACAAAATAAGTTCAGAAAGGCTGATCTAAAGTGCGTTTAATTGATTACTATTATTATTGTTTGTTGTTGCAATTATTGTTTATTATTATTGTTGTTGTTATCATTATTATTATTATTATTGTTGTTGTTGTTATTATTATTATTGATATTATTATTGTTATTATTATTATTATTATTATTATTATTACTATTACTATTATCATTATTTTGTTATCATCATAATTATCCACTGGCAGGTGTGACTCCAACCGTGAATCTTCAGCCTGACCTGCCGGATCGGCGCTCTCCAAGAGCAGCAATGCACCTCGCTCTGTTATGGTTGTGCGCAGCGTGTGTGTGCGCTGTGACTGCAACCACCACGCTTCCCCCTCAGCTTCCTGCGCCGAACCCCGCCAACTTAACCCTCCGCAAGTGCTTCTGCGGTGCCGGGCAGGCGTGGGACGGCGCACAGTGCGTAGACGCGGAAGAGACCCTCGTGGCCGTGATGGACCAGAACGAGAGGGTATCCCTTTTCGACAGCCGTGACTTCGGCCAGGTGATCACGGGGCAGATCACGTGCCCAGACCTGCGGGAGCCGGCGGTGTTGCCGGACACGGACATCGTCTTCATCACCACGACCGACAGGGCATACTGGTGGAACCAAAGGCAGCTGTTTAAAGAGTTCTGCATTGAGCACACACCCAAACTGGAGGTCAGAGTATGCCTTCATCCGCCGATTATCCCTCGCTGCTGCCTGCCGGGACACGTGCTCGAAAAGAATGGCTCCTGCACGCCGCGCGATGCGATCGAGTTCAACCCCCCCGTGAGCCTGCAGTTCACGGGCCAGCCGATAAATTTCCCCGATACAAACGCCGCTGATACTGTCGAGGAGGTGACCTGCCAGGGCCTCGCTGTGCCTCACCGCGCAGACCTCTCTGGCAGCAGCGACATCCTGCTGTACAACGTCAATAAGGCACATCTGGTGTGGCTTCCGCCCTCGGAGTACGCCCTGAGGCCGGAGGTGACCATGTCATACTGCGTCGGCGTAGAGGCCGGGAGCTCCATTAGCGAAGCGAAGTACGTGGCTGTTGTGTGCTACACGGACCAGGCCAAGGTCCACCGCCACATCTGTGCCAACGGAACCTGCGTCAGGAAATGTTGTGCTGCCGACAAGGTCTTCACTGCCGACGAGGTCTTCACTACTTCAGAAGTCTGTCGCAAAGCAGAGTCTCCCAAGGATATATGGCAGCCTAGTTTACACTTCAATAAAAGCAGGACTCCCAAAGAAGACATCAGCGACGACCTGATCGTGGTGAGCGGCCTGCCGTTATGCAAGCACTTCTTCGACCTCAATCCGGAGGACGAAAAGGACAAACACTTCCTGCTGGGGAACGGCAGCCTCCACGTGCCCGCGTATGGGACATACAACGCGGACAAGTACTGCCTCGACCTGCAACGGACCAGCACTGGGCAGGAGCTGATCACCATACTGTGTACGCCGCCGACTCAGGAAACCGAGTGCAAGTGGAAGAACGTCCTCGTCTTGGTGCTCCTGTGCATCTCCTGCGTGTTCCTCTTCGCCACCTTGATCGTGTACGTCAGCGTCGTGGAGCTGAGGGACAGAACCAACGGCCGCTGCCTCATCTCCATGGTGGCCGCCATGCTTGCCACTTACGTCAGCCTCGCGGTCAATCGGAAGTTACGCGACGTATCTGACGGCGCGTGCATCACCAGGGGTAAGTCTCGGGATGAGACACCGCGTACCCACCTGCCTGTGTACCAGCGACGCTTCTTTCATGCCTGCCCTGCCTGTCTATCCGACACCCCGTCTGTCTACCCCCCCCCCCCCCCCCCGACTCCCTCCTCTGACAATATTAAGACAAGAACTTTGGGGCTGTAGCTGTGTTGTAGATTTATAGATTTACTGTAGCTTTATTTCAGCTGTATTGTAGCTTTATTATAGATTTATGGGCAAGTTATCCATTTTCATCAGCTGAATTGAAGTAGAAGATCTATAATCGTGCGCACACACACACACACACACACACACACACACACACACACACACACACAAACACATTAGTACTGAGAGGCTCTTAGGCAACTCTGCAATCTCTCCCCCCTCCCCCCCTGCCTATTTATTTACTTCAATTGCCGCTTTCACTATTATTACTTATTAACTGACTTATTTGCTTATTTTTTATTAAGTGATTTATTATTGTCACACTATTGACTTACTTATTACTTGTATTTATTTCGTTATGTGTGTGTGTGTGTGTGTGTGTGTGTGTGCGAACATATTTTTACTCTTTATCTCTCTAAGTACTTCTTATCTTTGTCGGTCTATGTTTCCCCTCTGATGTATGCAACTGTAGTAAAACCCTTACATATATATATATATATATATATATATATATATATATATATTACGATGTATATATTTCTAATTAAAAGATACCTTTATCTTTTTCTTTCAGGATTCATTGGCCATGTCTGCTCCCTGGCCACTTTCTTCTGGCTAAATGTCATGTGTTTTGACATGTGGTTAACGTTGAGGTGAGGTTTTTAAAGTTTTCTTATGCTTAGGTGTATCAAAAGATTTCCATTTAGGGGAGCGGAGGAGAGTGGTATAGGAGTGAATGTCTCTTTTTTTATGTATACTAAAAATATATGTGGGAGAAGAGGTTAAGGGTTAGTCTAAATGGTTTAAATTCTTTTTTGAAATTTCGGGCTTAAAAATCTCGAAAGTATTTTATGTCTAATTGTTTTGTTTTTTTATTATTATTTTCATCATTATTTAATATGGGGAAGGAGAGAGAGGAGGGTAGTCTAGATGGAGAGTGAGAAAGAAAGAAAAGGGAGAGAGAGAGGAGGGAGAGAGAGGGAGGGAGAGAGAGAGGGAGGGAGAGAGAGGAGGGAGAGAGGAGGGAGAGAGAGAGGGAGAGAGAGAGAGAGAGGAGAGAGAGGAGAGAGAGAGAGAGAGAGAGAGAGAGAGAGAGAGAGAGAGAGAGAGAGAGAGAGAGAGAGAGAGAGAGAGAGAGAGAGAGAGCGTGAAAAAGCGAGATTGAGCCATAGAAAAGAAAAGAAGAAGCAAGAAAAGAGAGAGTTGAGACGAAACTCGCAGCGTCCAGACACCCAAGCTCCCTGGGCATCCCGCCTCATGCGTCATAACATCCCTTTTGTCCGAACTGATGCCAAGGGAATACTTCCTTAATGAACCGAAGAACGGATGCCTTTATGCCCGCTTCCTGTCGCGTTGCTAAAGGTGTCGATTACTTGGTGACCAAAGGGACGAATCGACCTTAAAAGCCGTAGGAAGAAAAGTACTCATTCCTACAATCGGAAGTGTCTTTACTGCACTTTCCTTTCGGTAATCTCGACAGCTTTTAGTGGTCCGCGCCATCCTCAAGAAAGCTGTGTGCATTCTGAAATAACGAATTCTCGCCATGTTCTCTGTTGTAAATCGATACTTTTTTTCGGTGGCGACAGGGGCGCTGCTCGACATAAGAATGAGGAGAGACGCCTGGTAAATATTTCCCACTTGCTGTAAACCGGAGGGACGGTGGAAGCGGAGTGGCTTTACCTTTTTGCACTGTACTTGTTCATGTGAGATTGGAGTCTTGTAGGTGACTGTGTTGTTCACGTATTCACCTGAGGATGGCGTCTTGTACGTTGTTGTTTTATCATTCGTAATTATACCATTCTATATTTTTCCCACTGATTTTTTTGGTGATTCTCGTTAAGACTGCTTATACAAACAAAATAAATTCAGAAAGGCTGATCTAAAGTGCGTTTAATTGATTACTATTATTATTGTTTGTTGTTGCAATTATTGTTTATTATTATTGTTGTTGTTATCATTATTATTATTATTATTGTTGTTGTTATTATTATTATTGATATTATTATTGTTATTATTATTATTATTATTATTATTATTATTATTATTATTATTATTTATTACTATTATCATTATTTTGTTATCATCATAATTATCCACTGGCAGGTGTGACTCCAACCGTGAATCTTCAGCCTGACCTGCCGGATCGGCGCCGTGTGTCAGGCTCTCCAAGCGCAGCAATGCACCTCGCTCTGTTATGGTTGTGCGCAGCGTGTGTGTGCGCTGTGACTGCAACCACCACGCTTCCCCCTCAGCTTCCTGCGCCGAACCCCGCCAACTTAACCCTCCGCAAGTGCTTCTGCGGTGCCGGGCAGGCGTGGGACGGCGCACAGTGCGTAGACGCGGAAGAGACCCTCGTGGCCGTGATGGACCAGAACGAGAGGGTATCCCTTTTCGACAGCCGTGACTTCGGCCAGGTGATCACGGGGCAGATCACGTGCCCAGACCTGCGGGAGCCGGCGGTGTTGCCGGACACGGACATCGTCTTCATCACCACGACCGACAGGGCATACTGGTGGAACCAAAGGCAGCTGTTTAAAGAGTTCTGCATTGAGCACACACCCAAACTGGAGGTCAGAGTATGCCTTCATCCGCCGATTATCCCTCGCTGCTGCCTGCCGGGACACGTGCTCGAAAAGAATGGCTCCTGCACGCCGCGCGATGCGATCGAGTTCAACCCCCCCGTGAGCCTGCAGTTCACGGGCCAGCCGATAAATTTCCCCGATACAAACGCCGCTGATACTGTCGAGGAGGTGACCTGCCAGGGCCTCGCTGTGCCTCACCGCGCAGACCTCTCTGGCAGCAGCGACATCCTGCTGTACAACGTCAATAAGGCACATCTGGTGTGGCTTCCGCCCTCGGAGTACGCCCTGAGGCCGGAGGTGACCATGTCATACTGCGTCGGCGTAGAGGCCGGGAGCTCCATTAGCGAAGCGAAGTACGTGGCTGTTGTGTGCTACACGGACCAGGCCAAGGTCCACCGCCACATCTGTGCCAACGGAACCTGCGTCAGGAAATGTTGTGCTGCCGACAAGGTCTTCACTGCCGACGAGGTCTTCACTACTTCAGAAGTCTGTCGCAAAGCAGAGTCTCCCAAGGATATATGGCAGCCTAGTTT
>NC_061858.1:2600525-2610525 GCF_019202785.1 Penaeus chinensis
TCTTTAATCCTGTCCTACAACACTCCTCTGACACGAGGTCCAGACAACACTAGGCTTTATTCTGGCTGTGTGGTCCAGTGGAGGTGATAGCGAGATCGTCTGCGTACGAGATGTTCTTTGCCTTCAGAAGAGTTTTCGGCACATGTTCACCCTATGGTTGACCTCCCTGATCTCGTCGTTGAAGTACCAGGCGTCTTTGTGACTCCTGGACCCAGGCCGAGTTTTGGGTATGGTCTGTGAGGCTGCTTCATTAATGGCATTTAGCACGCTAGCTTCGAGCACTTCCACATTTTCGCTTTGTGGGGGATCATTGCATCTCAGACAGAGGGCCAAGGCGTTTTGAAACGCCTGCCAGTTGGCCTTGTCTGTTTTCCATCTTGGATTCGGTCTTGGGATTTCGGCTGGGCCAGCATCCATGAGGGTAGTTATAGTGCCAGGATGGGGTGGTGTGCATTGAAGTCTCCCCCTATGATCACTTGGTCGTGTGCAGCAAAAGCACAGACCTGGCTGATGTCTAAGCTTCTACAGCCTGGCCGGCTGTACACGTACAATTTGAGGGGCCCCCCCGGCCAGGTGAACCTCGACGGCAAGGGATTCAACATTGTCTCCACAGTGCAATGCATTGGCTATTGCGGAGCAGGGGATTGTTGCTCTCACAAGGGTGATCAAGCCTCTCTTGCCAGGTGTTCGTGGCAGTGTGAAGACATGATACCCTGAGAAGCGAACAGTGTCCACTGTTAATGTCTCCTGGAGCATGACAATGTCAATGTTCCTTGATCGCACTACTGCTTGAAGAAAGGCGTTCTTTGCAGAGAAGCTATTGATGTTCCACTGTAGGATGCTGAGGTTTGTAGGTGCCCCAGTTACCCAGATCAAGTCTAGTGGTTGGGGCACTTTTCATGGTCACCAGGACTTGCCTGGTTGGAGTCTTTCACTTCGACATTCAGGAAGCCTGCACGACCTGTGGTTGTGAAGCGAATAGTTCCACATCGTACGAGACTGAGTAGCATCATCTTGGTTCTCTTTTCCTCGGGACTTAGTGGGGAAAGATTCACTTTCCTCCCATCTGGCAGCTCCTTCGTTTCCCAGAGGAAATTCAGGGTAGCTTGATCTTTGGGCATTATGATCATGCCCTGATCTCGGGCGACCCGGATCGACAGCCGGATTTTCTGTTGCAACTCCAATGCCCTGACCAATTGGTAGGCATCGTCGAAGCCTTCGGGTTTAGCTGGCACTTTAAACTGGGTGAAGCGTTTAGGGGGTCCCGACTCTTCATCAGAGTCGGTCTCCGGCCTCGGACGCTTCGGCCCGCCCTTTCGGCTTTCGGGCTTGTTTGTGGGGGCAGCAGCTGATACAGCTGGTTCAGCCTGCCCTCCCCTCTCAATCGGGGAGGCCATCTGAGAACTCAGGGGCCTCCCTGGCTTAGCTGTTAGCCTAGAGAGGCCAGCTTGCGAGTCAAGATGTTTGACTGTTCGGTGGACAGACCCATTGGCTTCGGTCTTGTCCACCTTAGCAGCAGGTGTGACAGTGTCATCCTGTGCATGGGGTTTTCTTTTGCCACCAGAAGGCACATATGGCTTCATGGTGACTGCCGTGGTCTGGGCCTTGCACGGTTTGTCCACATTTTTATTAGTCTGTGGGGGGCTGAGTGTCAGAACCAGTGTCTAACAGCAACAGGAGTGATGAGAGGATATACGCAGCCAATAGCCATTGTGACGGCGCTCACGGACCATTGTGAGTGCCAATGGTGGCATGACTGCTTGACCCGAGCCTCCCTGGGGGACCAGCCGATTGACCGTGACCGGGCCGGAATAGAGGATCAAAGAGGTGTGTTGCTAGCCGCAGGGCGTACTCGTTCACAGCATCGCTCAACCTCCAGGACTCCCGTCTCCACAGCGCACAAGGCTGCCACGCACGGCAAACGCGTGGGTAGGTGTAAACCTCTGGGGAGAGACCAGAGGGGATGCCCTTCCACCTACGAGACATCATTGTTTGGAGCCCTTTTGCTCAGCCCTCTGAAGCAGCCACCCAAAGGTTGCTTCACCTCAGTGAGGGAGGGAGCTCTTACACTTTTCTCAGGAGGTTCCTCTTATTCCTCTGAAACAACCACCCAAAGGTTGTTTCACCACAGTGAGGAAGGAGAGGACCTGTACTTTTTCAAAGTGGATCCCTCTTCCCTCTGAAACAGCCTCCCAAAGGCTGTTTCACCTCAGTGAGGGAAGGGAGGTTTTGCACTTTTGCCAAGTTGTTCCTTTCATCCCTCTGAAACAACCACCCAAAGGTTGTTTCACCTCAGTGAGGAAGGAAAGGACCTGTGTCTTTTCAAAGTAGTTCCCCCTTCCCTCTGAAACAGCCACCCTAAGGCTATTTCACCTCAGTGAGGGAAGGGAGGTTTTGCACTTTTGCCAAGCAGTTCCTTTCATCCCTCTGAATCAACCACCCAAAGGTTGTTTCACCTCAGTGAGGAAGGAAAGGACCTGTGTCTTTTCAAAGGGATTCCTCCTTCCCTCTGAGACAGCCACCCAAAAGCTGTTTCACCTCAGTGAGGGAAGGGAGGTTTTGCACTTTTGCCAGGCAGTTCCTTTCATCCCTCTGAAACAACCACCCAAAGGTTGTTTCACCTCAGTGAGGAAGGAAAGGACCTGTGTCTTTTCAAAGTGTTTCCCCCTTTCCTCTGAAGCAGCCATCCAAAGGCTGTTTCACCTCAGTGAGGGAAGGGGGGTCTTGTCCTTTTGCTAGCTGGCTCCTTTCATCCCTCTGAAGCAACCACCAAAAGGTTGTTTCACCTTAGTGAGGGTGGAAAGAACCTGTGTCTTTGTGAATTCCTCTTCCCTCTGAAACAGCCACCTAAAGGTTGTTTCACCTCAGTGATGGAAGAGGAGTCCAGCGCCTTTCAAGGAAGTTTCTTCAACCCTCAGAAACAGCCATCCAAAGGCTGATTTACCACAGTGAGGGGGAGAAGTTAACTTCCTGGGCTGTTACAGTGGCGGGACGTGAGTTCGGTTTTGTCTAGCAGCAGCAATTTCGACAGAACCAGGCTGAGGGCCTGACAAAGGGAGAGGCTCCTACCTGCCTATCATTCCTAAACGAAATATCTAGAGTGGCAGTCATCAGATGGTCTGCCATACCAGTCCCTAGCAAAAGAATTGGCAACTCTCTGTGCACCATAAGGCAGGCACGCTAAGGCCCCCCAGACACACCCTCCCCTGCGGGAGGTAAAGGTCTGCCCACGTCCGAGCACGAGCTCGAAGATGGGGTCCAGTTCACCAGAAGGTGCACAGAGAATTATCGTAATGCCGAAAATTCCATAAAGGAAAGAGTAGGCTACAGGGCACGAAGCTAATTGCAAGTAAGCAATGAGCATCGCGGCAGCAACGAGGGGTGGACACCGAAGCGCGGTATCGCGTAAGCGTCGAGGCCGAATTTGCCGGGGGGCGGGTCCGGTGTATCTCTTTAAAACAATCTCTTTAAGTCACCCCGGCAAAAAAAAAAAAAAAACACGATCGAGGGATCATGGTAACCTTCTTCGCTTTGTTCAGCTTAGCGCCACCTGCTGCGCCCCGTCGAACGCCTTTTCCGGTAAGGTCCTTCTTAAGTAATTGGTGAAATAAGGTGCATATTTTGGTCTTGTGTCAGCAACCTCACATGCAAATCTGGGGTTCCCATTAAGCAAAAGAAGAAGAAAAAAAAACGGTTATTGAATAAAAAAAAAAAATAATAGTACTTGGGTATCAGGGGAAGGAGCACTGTACTTTATCTGTAGTTATAAGATTTTAATACTGAATGACTACTTCAGTGGATTCTGGAGAAAAAAACAAGCAATCCTTGTTGCTTCTTCCTTTATTTTCCATAACTAATCAAGTACAATTTTTAAATGTTCATCCATATCTTCCATGTCAGTCCTCGTACGTGAAACCGAAACAAAACATTGTGAAATGTAACACCCGTGGCCACGTAGTCATATATATTATTAACCTGATATTTCACACAATTAACTCAAATGAAGTACAACAAACATATAAAACATAACATTATAATGACAGGATAAATAAACTAGTACACAGAATGTCATTTAACTGCAAGCCCCTACAATAGGGCCTGGTGCTGTTAGGCGACCACACCTGCCTTTGAAGGGACACCTCTGGAAGAGGGGTATCATTGCAAAGGCAGTAATAATAATAATAATAATGATAATAATAATAATGATAATAATAATAATGGTAATAATAATAATGATAACAATAATAATGATGATGATAATAATAATAATAATAATAATAATAATAATAATAATAATAATAATAATAATAATAATAATGGTGATAATAAAAATAATAATGATAATAATGCTACTCTTACTATCATTATTGTTGCTGTCATTATTATTATTATTGTTATTATTATTATTATTATTATTATTATCATCATCACTATTATTATTATTACTATTACAGTTACTGTTTTCATTCTTCTTCTGCAGCTTATTACTATTATTCTTAATCAGCTTTTCTTGCTATCTTCACCATCATCATCGAAGTGCTGCTATATAAACACCATCACCTCTTTTACTTACTATTATCACCTTCATCATTTTATCTTAAGAGTTTTCTATAAACCCGTCGCCTCCAGGAAATATTCCCCCTGTCAACGGACGTCGTTTTTTCCCATAATCAGTGAATCGTAAATTGCTTTTTCTTTCAGGGTTCTTACGGATATATTGAACAGTCTTCAGGGTGTGTTCATCTTCGGTGTGGCCGTTTGCAACAAGGACAATATTAAAAAGGTTAGTGGGGGATATAAGAATCATTTGCATAACGAATATTTGAAAAAAAAAAAATTGTCTGTATTTTCCCAATTATCACTGAAAAAATCTGTATTTGTAGATCTAGCCATTGATATTGAATATGATTGTAATTTAAATATGTTTTTAAAAGTATCTGGATAAATATTCAAGATATGTGAAATTATCTTTATCATCTTTGATATATTATTTTATTAATAATTATTATTTGTAGTGTTTTTAAATTGATGCATAAGAAGGCTAGTGCTGTAATAGAACTGTCTCACCCACGCGAATTACCCAAACAGATCAAGCGTTCCTGGAAAACTCGCTACACAACAGTACGGAGCAAAGTGGGCACCATCAAGAGCGCTCGACTGTCCGAGAAGACAACCCAGGCTAAGCGCTTTACGGACCTCAGTGTAGCAGCTTCTGAAGCCTCCAGGAAAACCTCGGTGACTTCTCTCCCACGCAAGCTTTCCACGGCTTCTAATGCTGTCCTTCCAGCTTCAAATGCCAATAGTAAGGGTAATAGATTGACTGATCAAAGCTTGTCTTCAGAGGCAGCCTCCGCACCTCGGAAAATATCGACTGTTTCGAACCTTGAAATGATACCGATGAGCTCCATGGAAGAATAGATTGTCCTGTCTACTTCAGTCTTCCTTTTGTACATATTTCTTTCTGATTATTATTTTTAAGTATGGGAGCATTGTGAAGAGTCAGACCAATTTTATTTCTCAGATAAAAAGTCTCAGTGCAGTAGTAAATGAGGGTAATGTCAGTATTTATTTAATGAACAGTGTTGGCTTTTTAGCATAACAGATATTCTCGTTAAAGGGTGATGGCATATGAAGTAACGTATTGTAATAATAGTCACATGATATTACTGTGCGTCTGAGTGGATCTACAGAGAGAGATGAAGTGATTTACATTGCCTCGAGAGATAATGGGCTTGGAAACTGTTTGAAATATATGTTGCACTGAAAGAAACACCAGAACTTCAAATCAGGTTACCAGGTGTTTGAGTGATAAATACTATAGGATAAAAAGTATCATATTTTTACACATTGTACCCGGTAAGTGAACACTATTTCCGTTGTGTTTTCCTATCCATTGTATTTTTATTATCATGCAGAAATATTGTTATGTTTAATTTACTCTGACTCATATCTAGTAACTTTGTTGTTGTGGCAGTGTATTCAGTATTTTAAAAATCTTGCCGTGCAAAAAATAATTCATGTGTAACTGTGGGATTATACTCTGAATTGACAATGTATTTTGTGCATTTGTATATTTTGAACATCTCTCAAAGGATATTTTCAATTTTGCATTATACTTTGATCATTCATCCTTTTTGTGTATATATATATATTTTTAAGTTTAGTTGTATTTTATAAAAGTTGCTGAATGATAAATTATGAGAGAAGATAAATATATCCAAAAAATACATAAACATGACAGTCGAATAAGGAAATATGAAAGAGTTTATGTGTGCATGAAGAGACAGTGGTATATCTGATGCCTATTTTGTATCGAAGGACAAAAGAATTTCAGAAGATATTACAAATAGTCTGTTAATTTAATCATAGGGTAAAGAATAATCTTTCTACAGCAAAAAGTTACTTTGCTATGCCATAATATTTTACATTTTTTCTTCTGTTATCTTGCTTAAATGGGAATGATATCTTTGAGACTTTGGTGCAAAAGGCAAAATGTTAAACTCTCAAATCTCACCGGTCTCAAATTTAAGCAACCATCAATTCAATGTCTTTTTTACCTTTTTTTTCTCCATGGATTTTTGTATTTTTGAAACAAGTACAACTTTCGTTTTTACTGGAAATATACAATAGAAAAGAGCAGTGTATTTAGTCAGAATGTCACCTTCGTACACAGATGTCGCGATAATTGCATAACAATGTCGACTGCAGTTTCCTCTAAACTCTTGTAACCATGTGACTGATGCCTGTGCCATTGACCTGCATGCCCCCCCCCCCCCCCCCCCCCCCGCATTCGCATTTAACGTGTGGATCTTACTACAAACTACTGTTGTGTTTATCATTAAAACCATGCATTCCGTTGCCCGTAAACTATTACCTGTCTGTCCTTTTTAAACTACAGTCGTTTGAGAATGATAAATGTTTTGTAAGTGAATCATCACTGAGGCAGAGGTGGAAGTGTTTCTTAATTTCTTTTTTCATGTATTGCTATTATTGTTCTTGTGTTTATTGTTACTGTTGTTGATTTAGATGTTATTTTTCGTGAGGGGGAGTTAAGCCAAAGAAAATTCAATTACATGTGCCAGATTGAGTTTTACAAAATTACAGTGTGTATAGGAAGGACATGAGGAATTATGTAATTGAAAATTCTTACCTTTTTGGTTATGAATTATTTTAGTATTCTATGCAAATAAATGAGCATTTTTGTAAAAGTTATTTGTTCTATTATTCAATGCCCAAGTCAAAGTTTCACGAGGAGATTATTTCAGTTAAAGTAATTTGCTTTGAAGTAAGTTATAAATATGGTATTGGTATTGCAGATTTTGCTGTTATTACAAACACATAAATATTATTATATACATGTACTTGTATGTGAGTAAATACGTATTTATTTGTATACATATTCATCTGTTTATGTGTATGTATGTGTGTGTGCGTGCGTGCGTGCGTGCGTGCATATATATATATATATATGTACACACACATATATATATACACATATGTATGGGCAAATATATATGTATGTATATATATATATGTATGAATAAATAAATATTATATATATGTTTTTTTTTTTTTTGTGTATGTGTAACATATGTTATATGTATATGTATATATATATATTGTATATTATACATACATGTGTATATATATATAATTATATATATATATATATATTTGTGTGTGTGTGGTGTTCTAGGACACTGTGACATAGGACCATAATGTAGAGGAGACCATGTTGTCGCCCTTCGTTTGACAAAGCTGCCGGCCCGCGAGCGGATATAATGTCTTGGCACGTTATCAATAAGCCAGTTCGTTTCGTTGTCGACAGGCTTGATGTAGGAAGGGGCATTAATATTAAAACAAAAGTATATCATTGCGTAGGTTATCAATGAACTTTCGTGCTAGATTTTTTAAGATCTATACTAAAAGAAATTCAGATTTATTCTAGTATTTTTGAAATGAGTTAAACTTTACCAATTACTGGGAATCATCTTTACCTTACCTATTTGCCTCAGATATTGTAAATCTACGAGGATGTAGATTTTCGATTTTAGGATAAGTGATTCGATCTCGTTATTTACAAGCTGGTACTTCTGACATGTATAGTTTTTCCTTCTAGTTCCACGGTGCTCTCGATTCAGGGCCACTTTATGCTGCTCCTGGTAATTCACAGCTGAGGATGGTCCATCAGCGTCCCAGCAAACCCATTATGTCATCCCTTTAAAATATATTCATTCGTTGCAGATCATTATTCACTTGCTGATACACGTTCCGCGTCCTGTGTGAAAACTTCCTTGTAATTTCCGTGTCACCATGAATCAGCTGACCAGCGTAAGGTTCCTGAAAGTATTTAGCGAACTCCAGAAGCCCATTATAGTTGGAACTTTCGTCCTCCAACAAAATCCTAAAATCATGTTGGACGTCATTCAGCAGAACACATGCCACAGATCTGACCTGGAGAGATAAGACTCTTATCTCTTGGGTAGTTCCTCTGCAAAGTTATCTCTGAATCTGTTCTTATATTTATTGGATAAGCCAGGGGGATAGGCTGTAAAACATCGTGCGACATTTTACTAGACGTCATGAATTAGACATCACGATATGATAAGTATGTGCCTTTCCCTCAAGGTCACACACACACACACACGCACACGCACACGCACACGCACACACACACGCACACACACAAACAAACAAACATGCTACACATTGTCAACGTTAACAATGCATTTTATGCTTATAGTGTCTTCGCTTCGATAATCAAGTTGTTTGACAGGTTTCTGAAATCTGCAATTTTGTATTACTCTTTGTCCTATGCAATGATCAACTCCCGATTTAGTATCACAAGAATTGCATCATCTTAATATCTATACAAATACTGAATAAACACTTAGTATGCACACGGACATGCGCGTTTATAGACGGTCCATTCAGCCTCGCTTAACATTTTAAATTCTCTTCAAAGAAGAAGCTCTTGTCTCTTATCTACGTCCCTATGAAATATCCTCGTTCAAGCTCGGCAGATTAGTTGAGATAAGGGCAAGTTATAACAAGTAAAAGTTATAACGAACAAATAGAGAATAAGAACAGTTGAGACTGAACGCCCACTCAACAAACCAACACAGATTCAGTCAACGAGGATTTGCTAGAGGGAAGAGAGAGTCACATCACCACATCCCAGGACTGACGTCACTGGGCATGCAGTTGTGCTATTACTATGCACAAGGAAGTGAAATATTCCATCATACGGTGTAGCCGTTTTTATCAACATCGGCATGGCGTAGCTGCTGGAATCAACATCACGTGTGTAACCTCTGTAGCCACTGCCATCACCATCGGCATGGCGTAGCTGCTGGCATCAGCATCACACGTATATCATCCCCTCGAGGACTTGGTTGACGTTTTCCTCATGGGTTGCGATAAGGATAATGCCATAGCCGTGCTCCTCCATTTGTATATGTGCTGAATTAGGCCTTGTCCCTAGTGTTGACGTATATATGGAAGGAAGGTTAACTCACGAAAGGGGGCCATCACAGGTTTATAGAGCAGTTTGAGAGTGAATACTGGATCGACAACACGTACATAAGGACCGATCTGAGGACTTCTGTTAAAGGCCTTGACTGTTCCCTCTATGCATATGTATCATACACATTCATGTATAGATATAGACTAGTGTCCGTATATGTTGTTGTTTACCTTAAGCAGTAGGATATAGTGATATTCTTAGCAACCAGTAAAATGTATTCTTTCTATAGTTATAATATTATAAGTACTGATATAATCTCGTTAGTGAATCTATGTTGAATTGTAACAGTAACTATGATTATTATTGTATTATTATTGTATTGATTTATAATTTATATTTTATTGATTATTTATTGATTACAGGTTTGACCGCATTCCAATAAATCGTGGAGCGAGTTCTACGCAGTGGTATCAGTCACCTTGAGTTAACACAAATAATCTGAGCGCATGAATTGGCGCTTACATACGGTAGTTT
>NC_061858.1:2613025-2618025 GCF_019202785.1 Penaeus chinensis
TCGAGCGTAGAGCGGACACCCAGTCAGCAGTGATCCCCACCTCAAGCCATCCTACAGAGGCCTCCGAGTCGCCGGATTACAGAGTCGAACCACCAACCCCAGTCGCTCTGTGGTGAATATAGTATACGTATGAACACGGAACCAAGAGGTATTATCCATACCTGAATATTTTCAGCTTATTTTTAGCAGTTCATCTTTCATCAGTCTCTCTACATAATCATGAATCAATTATATATTTAATTCGAATTTCACATATTTGGTACCTCTGAAATGGGTGGTAAATGATAAAAGTAGAGGGTAGTAAACCCTATCTATATTATCGTTTGATTAGATTACCATTAGGTCATTCATTAACCTACTTAGTTGGCTATGAGACTGATTATATATACATATATTTAGATATAAGTACATCCATCTATCCATAGTACGTATACTATATGTATATATATAGTATGATTATGCAGACTGATGTTCCAGTGTTCCCTGGGATGTCGGGATCGAATCCCCGCCATGGCAGTTGCAAAAAAGGGCATTAGGTCTGTGGTGGAACGCTGGTTATGTAGTGGAAAAGTTCTGTATTCGCGCTTGGACAGACACTGGCAGTAGTCTTACAGTGGCTGTAGTGTATTACAGTATTACAGTGTATTGTAGTGTATTACAGAAACGGGGTCACCCGAGCCATATTTATACACTCATATGTCTGCCTTCTGTGTACATGTGCGTGTATATAAATACTAAGATATTAAGTCTACATACACATACATTTATGGATATACTATTAGACAATCACACGAGCACACACCTTGTCTTTCGTTTGCTGTGTATATTTATATACAAGCATATACACACATACTCATACACACACATACATTGTTTATATGTATATATTCTGTTTACATACATGAATATATACATATACATAACCATTATGTATATGTGTGTGTATACATACATACATACATACACATACATATATGCGCATGAAATAGCAAGCGAAAACTCCATTGTAATATGAATAGTTAGTTTATGATTTGCGAAGTTCTAGCTTCGCCCGGGCCTTCTAAATATGGCCCGGCCTAATATGAATATATGTATATATGTATGGGTATATATATTATCTAGAACCTAGCTTTCTCAAGTCGAGTGCTTACGAACACAGCTTTCATTATGACTTGACTAGTTAGAAATCAGACTTCAAAAGGACCAAGTCTGATTATGTTGGCAAGGTCGCTACAGACTTCTCACTCCTGGACGCAATTCTAGTATACAACATGGGCGATTTTGACTGTGATTTGTACCATTGGCCCGGTTCACACTTCCTCAGTCAACCTGAACGTCCCTTGCTTACCAAGGGCGCCCATATTGATGCCGAGGTTAGTGCGGATTCTTTTTCATCATGAGTAAGCCTGTAGCCATGATCACCGCCTCAAGCCATCCTACAGCCCAGGCTTCCGAGTCGCCGGATTACAGAGTCGAGCCACCAACCCCAGCCATTTTGGGTTGGGTAGCAAGTACGCTTTAAATCTTTCTTCCCCGACAAGGAGAGAGGGCGGGAGAACTAAACTGTGGAAAAACACTCAGTAATGGGGCCAGGTTTAGTGACTTTATCATGTTTTACATTTTGATTCATATTACTGCCTCTTCTGCCGTAATGAATTAATTTGTACTATGTATTCTGAGTAAGTATATAAGTAGAAAAAGTCGTTAAAACAATTTATACTGAATGAAGTTTATACTGAATGAATGAATCACTCAGACGACCCTGGGATATAAATAATATATCCTCTTTGCCTGTAATATACTTTGCCACATACACATACATATACTATAATTCTAATAATGTTATTATATTCACAAACAGCACATTCACATATTCTTCAGCTATTGTTACAGCTGATATGGGAACATATCAGCTAATTTCAGAAAATAGCTCACAGATTAATGAGTACCTCAGATGACTCAAATATTTAAGATAGATATCAATGCTATGGCAGTCTTGGGGGAGGGGGGGGGGGGAGCAACGCTGTTATATATCTACAGGTATAGACCATACCACTCGTCTCCATGCTCAAAAGTACAGTAAAATACATCACAGAGCGGCTGGGGTTGGTGGCTCGACTCTGTAATCCGGCGACTCGGAGGCCTGGGCTGTAGGATGGCTTGAGGTGGGGATTACTGCTGCAGGACTTCTCATGTTGGTTGGGTGTCCGCACTAAGCTTGGCATCAGTATGGGCGTCCTTGGGGAGCCAGGGACGTCCAGGTTGACTAAGGAGGTGTGAACCAGGGCAGGGGGGAAACCCAGCAGCCAAAAGCACCCGTGTCGAGCCCGAGAGTGAGGGATGAGACAATTTGGCTTCCTGGTGCACCAAGGCCTATGAGAGGGGATGGTGCACCCACCCCTGGTTCATACCATCTTGGGCCAGGGAGAACTCTCCCATGTGTCTTTGTCGTGCGTGGCGTCTCGTATTATCAGGAGACAGGAGTCCTGGAGGTTGAGCGATGCTGCACGCTGCAACCTGCGGCTAGCAACACAACTCTTTGGTCCTCTTTTCTGGTTAGAGGGGTGGCCTGATCAAGGCCCGGTCAAGTCAATCGGCTGGTCAAATATGGCTAGGGTCAAGCAGGCACTGTCCAGTCGGTAGTGCACAGGTCCCGCGACTACCATCAGCACTGTAATAGTGACTGTGTATATTTCCACACTACCCCTGTGGCTGCTGGGAAAATTTGAGCCCCAACTATATTAGACTCCATGGTGGGTGGGTGAGTGAGGAAATGAAGATTTATGATTTGTATGATTCCTGCAAATTTACAAAGAACTTGCTCTCTCCCTGACGACCTTCACAATCCCCTGGCCAATCCCTCTGGAACATCACATATTGTCACTCTGGAACCTCACCAGATTCCAAAGGGCAAGAATGGGAATCGTAATTGTTCCCGAGCTCCCAAACCAGGTAAGGAGAAAAGTCCTCCTCAATCCACTAAGGAAATCTTACCTAAGAAATATGAAAGTGTATCATATAGTAAATACCTAGTAATGAATACCATTGATGGTGTATCTATCATGGATCTTGATATTTTTGAAGTACAACGGAAGATAGTTGAGGTATGTCAACGTGATCCTCGCATCACCCCACAGCGAGATGGTAGCCTTATGGTTGAGGTTTCGTCACCAGACGCGTGTGAACGTTTGCGTGCAATATGCGACATTCTTGGGGCTCAAGTGTCATGTTCTCCTCACAAAACCCTCAATCAGTGTAAGGGAATTGTCTTTTCCCGAGACCTAATGAGGTATTCTGAGGAGAAACCGTTAGAAGAACTAAAGAATTTTAATGCAGTGGCAGTAAAATGTTTTAAGAAAGTTGATGGTTTGGAACAGTCGAAACCAGCTCTTCTTCTAACTTTTGAATTGTTAGTCCTACCTGAATCGGTTAAATTGGCATGGTACCACCTCAAGGTAAAGCCATATGTGCCCAACCCTATGCGGTGCTTCCACTGCCAGGGTTAAGGGCATGGAGCCAACACTTGCCGTTTTAAAGAAAATGGACAACCAAGAGTGCGTATAAAACGTGGTACAACAGGTCATTAAGGCATATTATACTGCCCGATTCTCCACTCTTCAGGCTGAACAGGAACGACACCAAGTGTCGTTCTTCAGCAGCACTGCAGTAGAACTTCCATACAACTTGCCATTTTTGCGCAAGGAGATGAACTCTGCTTTGCAGCTCTGCCCCAGGAAATGACGATATTCCATACCAAATGATATCTCACTTACCGGAGAGTCCTCAAACGTTCCTGTTGGATCTATTCAATAGGATCTATAGGGAGGGCACAATGCCATCCACATGGAAATAAGCTATAATCATTCCTGACTGACTGTATGGTTTGCGAAGTTCTAGCTTCGCCCGGGCCTTCTAAATATGGCCCGGCCAAATAATCATTCCTGTCTCTAAACCTGGCAAGGATGCTTCTATACCAGGGAATTATAGACCAATTTCTCTCACCAGCTGTATCTGCAAGTTGATGGAGAAAAGGGTAAACTTCAGTTTGACATGGCTGCTAGAAAAGGAAAACGTGCTGACCCCTTATCAATATGGGTTTAGAAAACTGAGATCGACCACAGATGCTCTTGTAAGGATGGAAACTGCAATACAGAATTCCTTCACACAGCGACGTCATGTTATCAGTCTTCTTTGACCTTGAAAAGGCTTATGACAGTACTTGGAAGCATGGCATACTCATGAAGCTGTGTGACATTGGTTTAAGAGGAGCATTGCCTACCTTCATACAAAGCTTCCTTGCTAACAGGAAGTTTAGAGTGAGGGTGGGAAACAGCTTCTCTAACCTGGAAGATCAGCTGGAAGGGGTCCACAAGGGAGTGTCTTAAGTGTGACCCTGTTTGCCATTGCTATGAATGATGTCGTAAAGGTCGTTCCAAGTGCTGTCTCATGTAGTCTGTATGTGGATGACTTTACACTGTACTGCTCAGGAGGAAGCTTACAGGATGTGCAAGGACACATGCAGACTGCAATAAATCAGGTTGTGCAATGGGCAATATATCATAGGTTCAAATTTTCTCCAAGCAAGACCATGGCTATGCAATTCCACAAACGAGGAAAGCTCCATTCTTCCCTCTATTTAGGAGCAAACCCACTGCATTTTGTCCAAGAGGTAAAGTACTTGGGTCTAATTTTTGACTCAAGGCTTACATGGGTCTTCACCTGTGGAATCCCTGTACGCTGTACTTTGTTACCTTTATTGTCGCTATTTAAAATCTAATAACTAAAGTAATCTTTACGTACTGGTACATGGTAGTAAACCAGTGTTTATTACTTACCCTTGGAGTTTGGGTTTAACTCCTCTGTTTTACGGAATAATTGTTTATTGATATACTAACCCATTGCACATTTTACAGGTTTACATTTACCTGCAGAATTCACAGACAAGGAGAAGCTCCAGGCACTTCCACAGAAGGAAATGCTGGTATTGTCCCTGCAAATCG
>NC_061858.1:2623025-2653025 GCF_019202785.1 Penaeus chinensis
AGGCGCATTCTGTGAAGAATGACTTCGGTACCTCTGTTGCTTACTTCAGAGAGTGCCAGTGGTTCACAGCCTGTGGCGTCTGAGTACCAGCTGGCCGAGGGGGAGGTTCTCGTTTCCTCTCTGTGGAGCTGCCGTAGGAAGGTACGACCGACCAAGGCACACTTCTCCATAAGTAATTTTCGGCTCGGTTTTATCGTCATGGGATTTGGGGGCATACCCCTGCCAGCGACGGCTAGTCTGTCAGCAAGCTCGTTCCCTCTGATGCCGATGTGGCTTGGGACCCAGTTGATGATAATTCTTCTACCCTGAGCAAGAATTCTCTGTGCCATTGTGAGAATCGTGGTCAGTAGGTAGATGTTGTCTGTGGGTGAGCTGTGCTGAAGACAGTCAATGGCTGCCCTGGAGTCTGTGTGTATGACCACGTGTCCTTCCCTTAGGGACGCGTGGCCTAGGGCTCCCATGATTGCAACTGCCTCTGCCTGTAGCGAGGAGGCGTTGTCTGTTACCCTCATGGATCGCGTGGCATCCCTAGCTGCAAAGCCGGCGCCTGCAGTGTGGCTCAAGGGATCGACAGATCCATCCGTGTAGTATGTTCTACTACCCAGAGGAGTGATGGCTGCAATGACCCTGTGGGCTTCTGCCTTTAGGCTAGGCATGGGGTATAGGCTCTTTTTCATTGACAGGCTCATTATGTTGAACTCTATCAGGCTCAGTGCCCATGGCGGGGCTTCGGCAAAGTCGGGCTGGGGGGAGTCCATGCCCTTAGCAAGAAGCTGTTTTTTGAGCTGATGGCGTATCAACACCCTGGCTGTATGAGACAGCCAGCTCGTTGTCTTGTTCGAGGCATCTGACTAATTTTTGTCTTAGGCTAGTGTTCCTGGGAGCCTGGATGACCTTTGACAGGAATTGTGTTGCCGTTAGATCGATTCGTGAGTCCAGGGGGAGAAGGTTTGCCTCCATCAGGAGGTTGAGAACCTTCGTCCACCTCGGCGCACCCAGAATGATCCTGGCAGCTTCATTTTGTACTGTTTCGAATTTGTCTGTGTGCTTTTTCTTTGCAGCAATTAGAGCGACAGAGGCATAGTCCACAATGGGCCGGACAGCATGTACATAGAATGATCTTAGTACTTTGTGTCTGGCCCCTATGCGTCTCCCAGTCATTGCTCTCATGACGGACAGTCTTGCTTTGGTTCGGTCAACCATGTACTGGACCTCCTTATGGAAGGAGAGGGTCCTGGTCTATCCTTACCCCAAGGTATAGGTAGTCCTTGACCCATTCTAATTCCATTCCCTGGATTTTCAGTCTTGTGCCTCGAACTCTCTATCTCAAAGCCATGGCTTTGAATTTGGCAGCAGAGATCTTTAGTCCTGTCCTACAACACTCCTCTGACACGAGGTCCAGACAACGCTGGGCTTTATTCTGGCTGCGTGGTCCAGTGGAGGTGATAGTGAGATCGTCTGCATATGAGATGATCTGGCACCCCACTGGGAGGTTTATGTTGAGGATGCAGGACATTAAAGTGTTGAATAGGGCTGGACTGAGAACCCCACCCTGTGGCGTTCCATTTTCGAGCGGCATGTGCTGCGATAGGTGACCCTGGAATTTGACATTGGCAGTCCTGTTCCTGAAGTAGTCACCTATCCAAGCCAAGAGCTTTCCTCTGATTCCCTTCTGGATCAGGCTTTCCTGAATGGCAAGCGGACTTGCCAGTTCAAAAGCCTTCTCCAGGTCAAGGAATACCACCACAGCTGGGCCCTTGCTGATTGTGCTTAAGAGCGTGGCTATGCTGTGTGCTGTGCCCATGCCCCTTGTGAACCCGTGGAGGTATTCGTGCGGGGGTCCCGTTTTCCATTGAAGCCGGTTTAGTACCATCCTCTCAGCCGTCTTGGCCAGGCAGCTGAGCAGAGAGATGGGGCGGTACTTCCCCGGCTCCTTTGGTTTTGGGAACTATGGTAGCCCTCTTCCAACTCTGGGGTAGAGTGGAAGTTTCCCAGGACTTGTTGATGAGTTGCAAGAGTGCACGCTCACCTGCTAGTCCTAGGTGGGAGATAATGGGGTACGAGATCCCATCAGAGCCCGGGGCTGTGTTGGAACTGGTTTTATAGGCTTTCCTTAGTTCCCTCAGAGAAAAGATAACGTCTGAGTTATCGGGTTCGGCTGCCCTTTCTCTGATCTGAGCGTGTCTGTCTGGCTGTAGATGCTCTTGTCTTGCCCTCAGCTCGGCTGGCAGACTGTTGCTGCTCGTTCTCGCAGAGAACTCGTGCGCCAGTCTGTTAGCCTCTGCTTGGGGGTCGTGATGGGTGCACCTCGGGGCTGAGCGGCTGGTAGCTCGCTTGACCCGTTGCCACAGCTCTGAAAGGGTGGTTTGGTGGTCGAAGGACTCACACCATTCCAGCCACTTTTCCTGCCTGACTCTGTTGGCAGTTTCCTTGGCATCCGTGACAGCTTCCCTTAGGAGGGATAAGTTGTCAGGGGTTCTTTGCCTTCGGAATAGTTTTCGGCACATGTTCACCCTGTGGTTGACCTCCCTGATCTCGTCATTGAAGTACCAGGCGTCTTTGTGACTTCTGGACCCAGGCCGAGTTTTGGGTATGGTCTGTGAGGCTGCTTCATTAATGGCGTTTAGCAGGCTGGCTTCGAGCACTTCCACATTTTCGCTTTGTGGGGGATTGTTGCATCTCAGACAGAGGGCCAAGGCGTTTTGAAACGCCTGCCAGTTGGCCTTGTCTGTTTTCCATCTTGGATTCGGTCTTAGGATTTCGGCTGGGCCAGCATCCATGAGGGTAGTTATAGTGCCGTAATGGTCACTTGTGACGGTCTCATCGACACACCAGCCAATCCTCCCCACCAGAGTCGCAGTGGCCAGGGTGAGGTCTAGGACCCCTCCTCTGACGTGCGTTGGCTCTTGGGTGTTGAGGAGAGCGATCTCAGGGAATGTCTCTAGCACGTCGGCTATGTGATAGCCGGCCGCATCCGGTGCCCGGCAGGGAGCCAGGATTGGGTGGTGTGCATTGAAGTCTCCCCCTATGATCACTCGGTCGTGTGCAGCAGAAGCACAGACCTGACTGATGTCTAAGCTTCTACAGCATGGCCGGCTGTACACATTGTACAGTTTGAGGGGCTCCCCGGCCAGGTGAACCTCGACGGCAAGGGATTCAACATCGTCTCCACAGTGCGATGCATCGGCTATTGCGGAGTAGGGGATTGTTGCTCTCACAAGGGGGATCAAGCCTCTCTTGCCAGGTGTTCGTGGCAGTGTGAAGGCATGGTACCCTGAGAAGCGAACAGTGTCCACTGTTAATGTCTCCTGGAGCATGACAATGTCAATGTTCCTTGATCGCACTACTGCTTGGAGAAAAGCGTTCTTTGCAGAGAAGCTATTGATGTTCCACTGTAGGATGCTTAGATGGTGTGTCATGATGTTACTCAGTGATAGTTACATCAGAGACATCGTCGGAGTCTGACAACTCCATTGCGAGGTCCTCGCTGGTTGAGGGCTCCTCGTCTGTTGTCAGGCTATCCTTGGGTCCACTGGGGGGTGGAGAGCCTTTGGTAGCTCTGACTTTGGTTGGTTCGGCTTTTCTCTCATGCTTTTTCTTGGCTGGCCTTGCCTGGGCAAGGTCAGCGTGATCTGGCTCTGGCTGCACAGATTCAGCCTGTGAAGGCATGGCCTGGTTTGGAGTGGGGAGGGGAGTCTCGTCCTGGGGTGAGGGTGAGGCTGGTTTTTCTCTAGCCAGCTTTCTTCCCTTCAGGGCTGCGACAGTCTGGGTCATTGCCGTCATGGCGACAGAAACTGCCTTCTCGGCCTCCTCACTCGACCTCCCCAGGGCTGTTGCTACTGCTGTGACAACAGCAGTTAACAGGAGAGTCATATCGTCCTCGTCAAAGAGGAGATGATCATCTGTTGGGGAGGTTTTTGTGGTGCTCTTAGAAACTTTTTTCTTTAGTTTCTTTTTCTGCACCTTTGGCATTGTCGGAAACTCCTTTTTGTTGGAGACATCCGGTGTCGGCTGGGGGGCGGCTTCCTTCCTCTTTGGAGGTCAGGGGGCCTTTTCGCTTTTGTTCCTTCCCCAGACATGGGTGCCCGGTGGGGCAGGAACAAAGTCTGATCGGTTTTGAGCAACCTCTTGTCGCCTGAGGGCCGCCTTTTTCCTGACAGAGCAAGTCAGGCTCCAGGCATGATGCTTCTTGGCACAGTTGGGACATTTGGCTGTTGTGTCCCTCTTTTCCTCTTTGTATGCCTTGAGGCATACCTCTGTATTGTGTGCCTTGCTACAGACACCACATTTAGGCTTGGCTGTACAGTTAGCCTTGTGGTGACCGTATTTCTGGCACTTGAAACACCGAAGTGGTTCTGGCACATACGTTCGAAGGTTGTAGGTGCCCCAGTTACTCAGATCAAGGGTAGTGGTTGGGGCACCTTTCATGGTCACCAGGACTTGCCTGGTTGGGGTCTTCCCCTTCGACATTCGGGAAGCCTGCACGACCTGTGGGTGTGAAGCGATCAGCTCCACATCGTACGCGACTGAGAAGCCAAGTAGCACCATATTGGTTCTCTTTTCCTCGGGACTTAGTGGGGAAAGACTCACTTTTCTCCCATCAGTTAGCTCCTTCGTTTCCCGGAGGAAATTTAAGGTAGCTTGAAATAGAAATAGAACAAGGTTAAATCATAACAATGGGTTGGATTTCCCGAGTGGATTCTGTGAGCATTAGTAAAATCAATGATCAAGCAGGTGACGTGGAAGGTCGTAGGGATAAAAAGGAAAAATATTCAAAGTTATCATAAAACGAGTGTGTGAGATAAGTAAGCTATCATATCTTACAAAATAAACATCAAAGTCATTTTAAAAGGTTTGAAGCTGTCAGTGTCTCTTATACTATGTAGTAGCATGTTCCATTTCCATTTGTCATGCCCCTGTATAGGTATTCAAGCTCTTGACAAAAAGGGAATTTAATTGGCGTGTCTGGAGAGACTAAATCAAAAATGAGGTGAAGGCGACGAAGGTAAGTAATGGTCTTGTAAGCGTTTCAAACCGGATATAGTGATTGTTTATATCTCGATTGCATAGTCTTCATAACTTATATAGCCTTTATTTGACTAAACACTGCCGTTTTATATATTTAATACACCGGAAAATGTAGATATTCAGTGTTTTCTTTGCCTTCTTTACTTAACTGTTGTGATTTAAACATATTGCAAGTGCTAACAATGTTGACAGACGACACACCCAATATGGAGTGGGTGGCTGCTTATTTTCATGATCGAGCTTTACAGCGTGAAAGACATTACAGGAACCCCTTTGCATGTTAATGATAACCAGTTACTGCGGTACTACGGATTTCCAAGACATGACATTTTGAGGCTCTGTGAGGTGTTGGACCCATACTCAAGAAGAACAAGGTTACATACATACTACCACATCCTGGAAGTAGTGATTCTACTTCTCCATTTTTTTATATTTTTTTTGTATGAATAATTTTATACTTAAATTATTTTTATTGATGGAACTCTTATCAATGCACATTAAAATTGAATAAGTAGTAGTTTGAATATGCAAGAAGAAATAACTGTTATTCAAGATCTAGGGTAATTATAATAAAGCATTAAAGAGTAAAACTTTATTTCAGACTGTGATTATAAAACTATAAGACTGGTAAGAAAAATACCATAATGATACATCACAAAAATAATATGAAAGTATCTACACATACATACAAAGCAATACTGCTTAAAGTACAAAATGTAAGTTACATATTTTTGTCATGGTGCTTTATGACCACAAGACAGACCACAACCAAAGTTGGGTTGCCTTAGAAGTGAAATAAACAAAAATCTTTGGAAGCAAGTAATTTCAGGCATATAAATATACAAATAAAGAAATATAACATTTTTAAAATACGAGTAAAGCTATCCCTCAAAGCTTAATTACTATGTTAACAATAAATATTAGAATAGCAATAAGTATATATTTGCTTTCTTCCTCAGCCTACAACATCAAAACCAGAAAAATAAATTAAACTTACATACAGCTCTGTCTTCGTATCAACAAATAAAATCAATCTTAATTGACAGCACCAGAACTATCATATACTTTATTATTGCCATGTGTAAACAACAAAAATTTGTTACTTTCTTAACCTAAAAGGAAAATATATATCCTATGCAGAAACCAAACAGTGCACCTGTCAGAATTTTGAAAAAAATGAAAATCATTTTTTTCCTAAAAAAAATAATAAAATCCTGAATTCCCCCCTATAAAAATATGATTCTTCCAAACTGGATAAAATGATCTTAACCTATATCATAAAAACCAAAATACAATTTTCACAACCTCAGTGCAAACATTAATGCGAACAAAAAATAAATAATATATAATGGATTTTTGCCTTAGTCTGTACTGAAGAAATAAAGGAACTCCGAAATAAAGACTTATTTTAGACTTAGTCTCTTAAGCAATAACTTAACATTATGACTTTGTTAAATGCACAAATGCCTATCACAAATTAATGTCAACTGTGTACTATAAATGGGTAGATTAAGACTAGAATTGAATGGGAGAAAAACTAAAATATTTCAACATTTGATAAAAATAAGAACTTATGCCTTATCTTTTATAACACCAGCAATTGTTTGTAATGCTGATGCAATGTCTTTTACTGAGCTTACAAGCTGTTTCAAGGGAATTTTTATATTTGCTTGTATCTGAAGCATGTCAGGCAAAATTCTCCTTTCTTCTGATCTTCTGCTATGACCATGCACTACCTCATGTCTGCTACCTCCATCCTGAGCGTCAGTGTCTTCTATTAAAAAAGGAGGTAATTCTGAGGAGTAAGTGTGGTCCATTGACACAATGGGTATTGTCATTTCTTGCTCCTCTGGAGTGCCCTCATCCAATGTTACAACGACGTTCGAGTCTGTTATGACCTGAGATGCTATCCCAGATGGCCCAGGAGTTGGTTCTGCAACATCTAAAAAATGCAAATCTATATTTTAATTTTTATAATATACATTTCTTGAGTCTGATACTCCTAAACCGACATATATCAGCATACAAATCATTTTACTTTTCTTGTATTTAGAATGTGTTGCTTAATATTAAAAAAAAGAGTCAAATATTACAAAATTTCAAACTATAAGCACATCACAAAAAGGGAATAGATTATGTGTCCCCCCTCTTGATTTAAAACATGTTAACTCACCATCAACTTCTGTCTCATTTTCATAAACCCCTAGTAAACCAGTAATATCAACAGGCTCAGTCAGTGTCACAATAGTTTCTTCAAGAGGAGTGTAGTTTGTGAGAACTGCTGGGCCACCACCTGGAAACCAAGAACAAAAGGTTAACAAATTAAATAACATATAGGAATTTTGAACTTATCACAAGCCTTTTACTTGATAATGAACTGACACTGATATTTTTTTTCTGATTTTGTTAACATTCTCACATCCCTTGTTTTCATTATGGGCAATAAATTTAATGCAGACAATTACCTGTAATATAAGCTGGATTCTAAAATGTATTTTAAATTTAATAATCCTATAAAACAACTGAGCCTTCATGATATTAAATAGTAAAATTGCCTGAGTGACCAATGTTAAATCCAATATTATAATTGTGTTATGATGTGATCAGAATTATTGAGCTGATATTTATTTATGTATGATTCGCAACTTGATGAGTCAAGTTTGCTATTTTTAATTAAGTCAAAAAATAAATATCTATTAGAATACATTTATGAAGTTGATTTAAGAAATGACTATTCCTATGTATTAAAAACTAATAATAATAATGCAAAACGAATAAGATCCGACATGTAATACTGCTATTATTTACTCGAGTCATATTTATTTTATTTACTTCAAAAAATCCATCCATTAGACTACATTTGTGAAGGATGATCATATGGTGAAAATTGTTCTTATAATTGTAGATGTTTCAGGAAATAAGTTATTTTTAAAATCAATACACTCTCAGAAACTAAATAATACCAAACAATTAAGATTATACATTTAATATTACCATTCTTCATGCTATATTGTTGGCCTTTGTTTAATGAAATTTCTAGATTTTTTCATACAAGGGAACTGATACATAGGCAATTACTAAGATATTTCTACATTCTATTTTCTTTATGACAATATGCTCTATCTCCATATTGTGTTATGCATCAGTGAGTGTACTATCATTTTGCACTTGATATTACCACTACATTACTTTGAGTTACTATGTCATGGATATTAAAAAAATGGTAAATGTTAAGTTTCAACCAGCCTCCGACTTTCGAAACCATTTTTTTTGGAGTGTAATCTCCCCTCGTAGTTTAACGCTGTTGTGCTGTTGCTTTCCGTCGCATTTGACTCGTTGATGAGTAGCGGAACTTGTATTCCCCGACGGCAAAGTTGATAAAATGTGTAAGATTCGGTTTCGCACTGTATTAAGGGGGGGGGGGATTAGCATGATTTACACACAGAAAAACAGAAGAAAAACACTAAATTAACTTAAAATCGGGTTTGCTGAAACTCTACGGGGACAGTGGCCATGTTTCACCTATGCAATTACGGTGCTGTGGGAGCGACTGAAGCCACTTAAGACACTTGTCGGCAAAGACCATGGTATTAATGTCAATATTGCGAGAATCTTTTACTTGTCATACATAAGGTCGGTCATAGATTACCATGCGTTGCACCTAGTATTGTTCAAGGAATCAGAGTTGACTAGTCTAGAAAGTGTCCAAAATGAAGCCATGAGGATCATTCTTGGTGCCCCTAGAACAACAAGGATTGTGAATATGAGAACAGAACTTAATTTGCCTTCTGTTTATGAAAGAATATTATACATAAATACCACATTTAGTGTCAAATCAATTAGAGAACCCCTCCATGGTACAGAGTTCCAAAGACAACTAAAACACAGAATAGAAGAGCTAACTTTGAATAACAACACCGATTCATACTCAAATTCATGGTTACAAGTGACGTGTAAACACTTAGCTCAGCTGAACATTCCCATAACTAAGACCCTACATGGACGTTCTGTACCACTGTGGAAAATGTCGGACCTAAGTGTATATTATACGACTGCCCCCCAAAAAGACAGTGCCCCCCCTGCTATACTTAAACAGTATGCACTTGCAAGTATAAATGAGCATCTAGACACTCTTTCCAATGTATATGAATGCTACACTGACGGATCCTTGCAGTCTGGGTGCAGAGCAGGATGCGCTTTTGTTGTATATAAAAACAATATTTTGCAGCACCAGGATTGTAGGAGGGTTCATGACTGGGCTAGCACAATGCAAACCGAGTTGGCAGGAATACTCATGGCCACCGAATTTCTATTGAAACAAGGCT
The DNA here is from genome assembly GCF_019202785.1 of Penaeus chinensis. Classification (NCBI taxonomy): domain Eukaryota; kingdom Metazoa; phylum Arthropoda; class Malacostraca; order Decapoda; family Penaeidae; genus Penaeus; species Penaeus chinensis. Next base: position 2,632,379 of record NC_061858.1, read on the forward strand.
CAGGGTTCATTTTCTGCGATTCACAGAGTGCTCTCCAGGCTCTGAACACTCTAGACAAAGGTGCGGGAAATATTGCAAATGACATCAGGATAAACGTGTATCGTGCAAAAGAACGAGGCCATAATATACGTTTTGTGTGGATTCCATCGCATGTTGGAATCCCTAGGCATGATCATGCTGATCGCCTAGCAAAGTCAGCATGTGACAAACAAAGTGTGGACATAGATCTTGGGATACCTCTTTCTAGGATTTTCTACATCATTAAAGCTTCCTTCAGAGAGGACTTGACTGAGTTGATTAATTCTCAGCGTCCTGAAAGCTGTAGCATAAAGCACTATGACCGGTTTAGGCAAGATTCCTTCATCTATGGTTTATATAAAACAAGAACAAGACAGTGTGATGTTGTGACTGCAAGAATCAGGCTTGGGTATAGATTGTATTGGCAGGTAAGTACAGTTTGTAATGTCGAAGAAACTAAGTGTAAACTGTGTAATGAAGAATATAAGCGAACACTTGTACATTATATCTCAGAGTGCCATGTGATACAGCCTTTCAGGCCACCTAGCATGAGGTACGGAGAACTATGTAACTACTTCATATCATCTGATGCCCTAGAAGATATACTTATGTTGTATCCTAAATTTGGAATGTAGTATCACATAACCGAATATAAAATGTATTAGTGCTTTCCCACGCCCAAGCTATATGCCGGCGTGGCAGATGAGTGGATAAAGGACTGTGCAATTGTTCCTTTCCTTAAACTGATATAAGTACTCATAGCAATGTTATAGGCTAAAATTCAAATGTAACACTATGTAATGTTATGACCATGCATTAAATGTACCACAGCTTGCCCACGCCTGTGCAGTTAGCCAGGGTGGTAAATAAAGGACTAAACTAAAAAAAGCAATTACGGTCTTTGCCGACAAGTGTCTTAAGTTGCTTCAGCCGCTCCCACAGCATTTTCTTCAGGTTTCTAATGAACTCTGAATCATTAACAATCACCCCAAGGTATTTGTATTGATGGCAGAGATCTAGCTCAACGTCATTTATATGAAACCTTGGCAGAGGGATTGTCTGTGGGTTAAGTGCCTTTGTTTTTTTCAGATGAAATTATCAAGCCACACTCAGTAGCCCTTGCAGAAAGTATATCAAGGATCTCTTGCATTCTCTCCTCGGATGAGGATTTAATACAAATGTCATCGGCATAGCAAATAATGGAGTCATTGCCTGCAAGTGGTATATCGGCCAGTAATCTATGCATTAGGATATTAAATAGCATGGGACTAAGTACGCCTCCCTGAGGTGTGCCGAGTTCAAATACTTTTGTATGAGTACTCTTAATGCCCCTGAAGAGAACCTGAGCCGATCGATTCGACAGATACATTTGAATCCATGTTAACAGTTTTACCAAAGCTAGCTAGTTGCTCAAGGATAATTTCCCTGTTTGCAATATCGAAAGCAGATTTAAAATCAAGAAATTCGGTTTGCATGCCTGGGTTTGAGTTTGTTAAGTACTCTGCAAAACAGTGCTGACTGCTACGCCCTGGGAGAAATCCATACAGTCTGGGGGATAACTTCGCATTTATGCGATACATGAGCCTGTTCAGAATTATTCTCTCAAGTACTTTGCACAGACAGGAGGTCAAGGAAATGGGTCTGTATTTATCAGTATTGGGTTTGGGTATAGGAATGATTAAGCTTTTAGTCCAGGAGCTTGGGAGGATTCCTTGTGATAGGCTGAGTCTATACAGATGTAAAAGTTGGTTGCCTGGTACCTGAGCTATGTGGCGAAGGACGCTGTAAGTAATGCCGTCCTCGCCAGGGGCGGTTGCCTTACCTTTCAGAGGGGCATTGCTCAGTTCCCACTCGGTTATATTGACCCCTCCGACAAAGTCGGAGTGGTCAATAGCAACACATGCTATTGCTATATTGAAATTTCTATCTATTTTCGACTTGTTGAGCTGATTTTTTATCCCTTGTGGAAGTGAGTGTACTTGAGAATTTCCTGCCCACTGCTCTAGCAGCATATTAGCCTGTTCCTGTGGACTGTGGAACTGCGGTGTTGTGAGGGCTTTACCTGTCAGTCTTTTAATTTTTCTCCATACGTCAGCTATAGAAGTTTGACTATTGATACTTTGCAGGAATTGTTCCCAGTATTTACTACGTGAGGATCATTCTTGGTGCCCCTAGAACAACAAGGATTGTGAATATGAGAACAGAACTTAATTTGCCTTCTGTTTATGAAAGAATATTATACATAAATACCACATTTAGTGTCAAATCAATTAGAGAACCCCTCCATTGTACAGAGTTCCAAAGCCAACTAAAACACAGAATAGAAGAGCTAACTTTGAATAACAACAACGATTCATACTCAAATCCATGGTTACAAGTGACGTGTAAACACTTAGCTCAGCTGAACATACCCATAACTAAGACCCTACATGGACGTTCTGTACCACCGTGGAAAATGTCGGACCTAAGTGTATATTATACGACTGCCCCCAAAAAAGACAGTGTCCCCCCTGCTATACTTAAACAGTATGCACTTGCAAGTATAAATGAGCATCTAGACACTCTTTCCAATGCATATGAATGCTACACTGACGGATCCTTGCAGTCTGGGAGCAGAGCAGGATGCGCTTTTGTTGTATATAAAAACAATATTTTGCAGCACCAGGATTGTAGGAGGGTTCATGACTGGGCTAGCACTATGCAAACCGAGTTGGCAGGAATACTCATGGCCACCGAATTTCTATTGAAACAAGGCTCAGGGTTCATTTTCTGCGATTCACAGAGTTCTCTCCAGGCTCTGAACACTCTAGACAAAGATGCGGGAAATATTGCAAATTACATCAGGATACACGTGTATCGTGCAAAAGAACGAGGCCATACTATACGTTTTGTGTGGATTCCATCGCATGTTGGAATCCCTAGGCATGATCATGCTGATCGCCTAGCAAAGTCAGCATGTGACAAACAAAGTGTGGACATAGATCTTGGGATACCTCTTTCTAGGATTTTCTACATCATTAAAGCTTCCTTCAGAGAGGACTTGACTGAGTTGATTAATTCTCAACGCCCTGAAAGCTGTAGCATAAAGCACTATGACCGGTTTAGGCAAGATTCCTTCATCTATGGTTTATTTAAAACAAGAACAAGACAGTGTGATGTTGTGACTGTAAGAATAAGGCTTCTTTTCCCTAAACTGATAAAGTACTCATAGCAATGTTATAGGCTAAAATTCAAATGTAACACTATGTAATGTTATGACCATGCATTAAATGTACCACAGCTTGCCCACGCCTGTGCAGTTAGCCAGGGTGGTAAATAAAGGACTAAACTAAACAATTACGGTATACAATTCGGCGGTTAAATCCGGGATTAATTTTTGCCTGATTGACGGACAATACAAATGAATCAAACCATGTTTGGGCACAATCAACTTTTTAATATGAAAATGCGTTTCGAAAGTTTCCAGATGACCGTTTCAAATTCATACACAAGCTTCATTAATAGTTCCTCAAATAACAACGGTATTTAGATTGACAAACAAAAAAAAAAGCGCTACTGACAGTTACGTGTCGCGCACGGAGACCGTGCCGCAACGGCACACGCAGTCTCCGTGAATTTAATTCTCAAACAAAAAACTTAAACACATTTTTGTAACAGACCTTGCAAACTTTAGTGTTGATTGTCGTCAAATATGGTAACCGTTCAATACTTATACTTGTCTTAAAATGTAAGATGGAACTTATTGACCTTTGCCTGAGCCGAAAATACTTCGTAGGCCGTGGCGAGGCTTCAGGCCGCGCAGCAAACCCTTATTGCTCGTCCCGCGGAAATATGGAAGCTTTAGCCTGATTTGGTCGGGCGCGGCGACGACATCCATTCAACTGCGGTCGGTTGCAAAAGCCAAATCGGAAATAATTTGTATTGATAATGCATGTATTATTATCCTATTAAAAGTATGTATTTTTATTACATTAATTATTCGGTTACTTCAGAACAAGAACTCCAATCTACGCTAGTTGGCTTAGAAATACTAATACATTTAATAATGTGTGCGTGATTCCAATGTTTTTTGTAGCCAATGATTCACAAACAAAATAACTTTAAAAGGTTCCAAATGTGTCCCCTGCAGAAACGTGCCCTTTGCAATCGCTGGTCGAGAAAACGCAACTTTTACTCCGTTTTGTCTTTGCTATTTTTTCCATCTGCCACAATACCACGTATGTCGATCTTCACGATATTTGCAAGGTAAATCGCAATGCGGGCAACTTACCGCTCTTGGCAAAACACCGTGTGCTCTCAGGAACTCTATAGCGTTATCATTTTTTTCAAAATAATCATATATAACTCTATAGTAATGCGTGTCACAACCTACGCACCTGAGATCCATTTTGAGCAAAGATTTGGTATATTTTCTTTCCTTGCCTTGTGATTGGTTTATAGCATTTCTTGTAATGCTATTGGCTCTCGTGACAAATGTCTTGTATTGTCAGACATTATAATGTAGAAAGAAAATTACCTTCATGTGAGTTTATGCGGATTTTTTCTAGTTACGAAATGAAAGTATTACAATAAATGAACCAAAATAAAACGGTATCATTGTTTTGTCTACAAACAGTAGGTAAGGATATCGGATGGCTATTTTTAAAATATTGAGATTTGGGGCTCTGTGACACTTGCGTGTCAAATAACTTCGTTATTTCTGATTTGCGACGGAAGTTCATAGAAGATAAGTTTCTTAGATTTATTTGCTCTATCACATACATATATTCTTTTCCGGTTTAAAGACGGCTAGTCAGAACTTTACCTATACCAAAAAAATATCCATGACATGATATAGATAATAAAAAAAAAAAAAAAAAAAATGGTACTTACTCCTACTTCAACTATTCTGTTATTATATGACATGTACTGTTTTTCCTTTACTCTGACTATAAAGGATAAGTTTCAAGCACTTGTGACTAATTTCAATAACTCATGTTGACGGTATCCAAAGAATGTACAGAACAAAATTTACTTTAGAAATCTTACCTTTCCTCCCACGTGTTTTTCCTCTTGTGCTGCCTTTTTTTTCAAGCTGCTCTTAGGTCTGTGAACTTCCTACGCCCTACATTCACATTCCTCGTTACGCGAGCGACAAGACTCACTTCCTTAGTCACACTCTCCTAGGCGTTCTTTTCCACTTGTGCGGTTATTCTGTTATCTAATTTACCCAGAACCACATTCTTCTTCGTTGCCACAGCTTCTATTAAAGCCAACATCTCTTCGTCTGAGAAATTTGGTCTTCTTTTCTTTTGAGTTGGACCTTCCATGGCGTTGTTTACCTTTGGCTTCTCATTGGCTGTTACGTTTACGAGGCTTACTGCTGATTGGTCAATCAGCTACCGATGTGCCCTCTCTTGGCAGCCTAGGGAATTAACTTACGATGTTGACATTAGCCTTACAATGTGCTTACAACATTGTAAATTTTTTTTTGAGTATGGGTCACTTATAATATAGTAAGGAGTTCGTAAGGTACAATGTGGTAAGGCGGTTACAACGTCCTCGACCTTGTAACTAACGGGTTGTTTTGAATATCCGGCCCCCTGCACCGCTTGAAGGACTCCCACAGAGGAATTGAGTCCGTCTGAATCGACCAGAGACTGCATTGGTGAACCCACAGACACACTCTTCCTCCCACAGTTTGTCCAAGTGAAACACCCTAGAGTAGCAATTGGATGGACGAGGAGTTTTGAAGTGGACCCGCAGGGTAGCCACTACCAGCCTAAGGTCAGTGCCACAGAGCTCGGCACTCAAGTAAACCCTGCAATTTTGTAGGATACTCCATCGAGCGCTGATAAGAATGTGCTCAATCTCCTCGGCCACAGTCCCCGTATAGCTTTACCATATCCAGCGATGCGGGTTGGAGCGCTGATACCAGGGGCCAGAAATCCTCAATCTCTGGGACCTAGGAAAGTCCCAGACATCTCGTAGCCAGCTATATATATACAATATCACACACACACACACACACACACATATATATATTTATCTATATATGTAACACATACACACACGGATGAGACCTAATGAAGGTGATCACCCCTGCCTTGGACCTTAGTCTCCGCCTTAAATTATTTTGCATAGTCTTTTTTTCTCTTCTCCATCCCCTTCTTCTGCCCACTGATCCTGATCATTAACTCATTAATACTCATTTGTCATCAAGAATTTACCATAGTCCTATATGACCTTTGATGTCTTGCAAATTTATTTGTTTTAACCCTTACCTAATTACATATAGCACGATTACAGAGACGCTGTTTCGGTTAATGACAAACTAGTCTAACAAGCAACACTCGCTTTGTACATCTGCTCGGATCCCAGACATGAAAACTACCGTATGTAAGCGCCAATTCATGAGCTCAGATTATTTGTGTTAACTCAAGGTGACTGATACCACTGCGTATAACTAACTCGCTCCACGATTTATTGGAATGCGGTCAAACCTGTAATCAATAAATAATCAATAAAATATAAATTATAAATCAATACAATAATAATGAAATAATAATCATAGTTACTGTTACAATTCAACTTAGATTCACTAATGAGATTATATCAGTACTTATAATATTATAACTATAGAAAGAATACATTTTACTGGTTGCTAAGAATATCACTATATCCTACTGCTTAAGGTAAACAACAACATATATGGACACTAGTCTATATCTATACATGAATGTGTATGATACATACGCATAGCGGGAACAGTCAAGGCCTTTAACAGAAGTCCTCAGATCGGTCCTTATGTACGTGTTGTCGATCCAGTATTCACTCTCAAACTGCTCTATAAACCTGTGATGGCCCCCTTTCGTGAGTTAACCTTCCTTCCATATATACGTCAACACTAGGGACAAGGCCTAATTCAGCACATATACAAATGGAGGAGCACGGCTATGGCATTATCCTTATCGCAACCCATGAGGAAAACGTCAACCAAGTCCTCGAGGGGATGATATACGTGTGATGCTGATGCCAGCAGCTACGCCATGCCGATGGTGATGGCAGTGGCTACAGAGGTTACACACGTGATGTTGATTCCAGCAGCTACGCCATGCCGATGTTGATAACAACGGCTACACCGTATGATGGAATATTTCACTTCCTTGTGCATAGTAATAGCACAACTGCATGCCCAGTGACGTCAGTCCTGGGATGTGGTGATGTGACTCTCTCTTCCCTCTAGCAAATCCTCGTTGACTGAATCTGTGTTGGTTTGTTGAGTGGGCGTTCAGTCTCAACTGTTCTTATTCTCTATTTGTTCGTTATAACTTTTACTTGTTATAACTTGCCCTTATCTCAACTAATCTGCCGAGCTTGAACGAGGATATTTCACAGGGACGTAGATAAGAGACAAGAGCTTCTTCTTTGAAGAGAATTTAAAATGTTAAGCGAGGCTGAATGGACTGTCTATAAACGCGCATGTCCGTGTGCATACTAAGTGTTTATTCAGTATTTGTATAGATATTAAGATGATGCAATCATTGTGATACTAAATCGGGAGTTGATCATTGCATAGGACAAAGAGTAATACAAAATTGCAGATTTCAGAAACCTGTCAAACAACTTGATTAGCGAAGCGAAGACACTGTAAAGGGTATATAATAATGCCTTAAACATATGGTTTAGTGAAACGGACGGTTGGCTTAACCTCTTTTATTGAGAAGCGTAAGCAACACAGATATTCACACGGATACAAGTCTTCGTAAGTCTAAGTGCTGGGTCTGCCCGCAGGGGAGGGGGGGGGGGGCGCGTGGCTGGAGCCAGCCTGACCCGCAGCGGTCGCCAGGACTCTCTGAAAGGACTGAGACTGACTTGGGTCATCCTGAGCCCTAAGTACTGGTGTGGGGGCGTGGGGCACATTGGGGCGCCTGCGGTGAAGCCACACGTATACGTGCTTTTGTACGCCACGTGGAAGCTATTTATACATACTTATATTGCTCGACTACCTACTCACGCCTTGCCCTCGAGGCGTCTGATATTTGCCTCAAGGGTGACCCAACCTGGCTGGTTCTTGTCTTGTAAACACTTCGTTCTTGCGTGTAATGTCCCTGATGCATCTTCGTGGCTGCTCGTCCCTGTCATCGTCTTCATCTTGGTCCCTGGTAAATCCGTTCGTCCTCGACATCCACATGCCCTTGAAGGTCTCGCACAGGTCCTCCTTGACTTCGGATTCGTCCTCGTAGTCCTCGACCAGGCCTAACTCGGCGGCTTACTCGCCCAATGCACGTTCCTGCAGATCTCATCCAGGTCCTTCCGACGTCCTCGTTGTCCTCGTCAGGATCACGGGCGTCCGGCAGGAAGTGTCCTCTTCGAGCTCCTGAAGGTTGAGTGGATCTTCGGCGTCCAGGCAAGTTCACAGCATTATGGGTCGACTGGTACCTGCTCTGGCGAGTTCCTGGTCCTTCACTGGATCGACGGGCGTAATTATCCTAGTCTTTCTCGGTATCTGGCGATCTCCCGGTGACGTTTTCCACAGCGCCCGAAGGTGACTGTTTCTGCAGCAGGGACTCCTTCGGTACTATGACAGATATCGTGAACAAGATTATACACATAAGGGCCAAGATAGTAAGAGAAAAGAAAAACAACAGAGAAGAGGGGATGTTAAGCGCCACTAGCCGATTTTTTTTTAATAATTTGCAGTTTTTATGGTTGAATGTTCGTTATTTTCGTCTTCTACTTTTTTTTTTTTGTGTTTTACTTTCACAAGTTAAGGAAAAAAAAAAATAGGAGAGAGAGACGGTAACAGCGGTCCGCATAGACCTAGCTTGAACTGCTAACCGTCTCTGATAGACAGGAGGGTAAATAAGGGAAATGACAATGGCATCCCCAAGGAATTACTTGAACCAATTGTCGTAACACAGAGAAGAAGAAATGTATGTCACAAGTCACACATCACGACTTGACAAACTCGCGGGAGTGCGTGAGAGTGTGTGTGTGTGTGTGTGTGTGTATGTGAGTGTGAGTGACAATGAGAGTGAAAGTGACCTCACACAGACCGGACATGGGTGCCAAACATGGAAATTAACGTTCATTTTACACAAATGCAATAAACTAGCTATAGAAGTAATACAAAATTATTTCAAATACTACATTGAATTTAACATTTAATGATATGCGACAGAATGACGCACTAATGAATGGTGACGGGGGAAAAAATTCTGCCGAGGTAACATGTCAAGCTGCGCATACAGACTTCAATTGACGGGGGGGGGGGGCTCTATACCCTAATTTGCCGTACTTTATGAAGCGAAATGAGCTGGGAAAATATTAATAACCCACTCTATCTGCGAGTCTGTGATGGGCGCTCATGCAATGCCCTACGGGTATTTATCATGAATCACAAATCGATGGGATTTACCCCAAACATGGCAGCGACGTCAAGGGGGTGAGCGGGATGTGATTAATAAGAGAATCTCAATTCTAGCTTAAACCCTAGTCCTACATTATTTAACGGACCTAACCGCGGGTCACACCGGTTCAAAAAAATGCCGAACGAACGTGTCGGAGCGCCGATCTTTAGGCATATACGCAACCCCAAGTAATCAGGCATTCTGACACTATGATAAGGGGAAGATCCCTGGCGCTATATAATAATGTAAGTAATTCGCGTTACAAGCTCTGCTCTAGCGCCGATAGAACGTGTCACCAATGAACATGCAACGGATGCTATGCGTTATCCTATAATGTAACAATATCGAAAACAATATACAGGTAATGCCAGCGGTTCTCACATTCATTTCACGTGTCAATCACTCAAAGTGAAAGTGGGGTCAGGTCACACTGCTGTCCCAAGCAGATGTGACTGAAATGTTTCACTTCGGAGGTCAGGTCAAGACGGGATATGGGTAGTGAGAAAGAAAAATGATATGATGTTCATGAAAACAGTAAAATCATGAACGCGCTAAATTCGTTGCAATTGAAACAATATACTCTCTAATCACGAGAAAAATTAAACAAATACGTAATAAATGAACGATATTCCTGTTGTTTGAACCCATACCGTTGATCACACAGTAATGTGATATGAGGTCAGCAGTGGAGAGCGCCCATTGCCGTCAATTAGCACTTTAACCTAACAAAACCGGCGTGAGCGTAACTGCACATACAGCTTAACACATCTATGGGGAAGATAAAAGAAAGGAAAAATGGCCAAAATATGTACTCACAACAGGTTCTGAAGACTTTTGCGTGTATGGAAGCGATTTGGTTCGAGCGGTAACCAGGTTTCGGAGACTGTGAGTCCATTGTTGTGTGCCAAAAGGACACAACTACCACCCTGCCACCACTTATGTAAAGGCTCTTAAAACCTTAAACAGTGATTAACAGGAGTGATAGCCAACGTTAGCACAGCTCACAACCAGGATTCGGACCAACACACACGGGATACAAGTCTTCGTAAGTCTTAGTGCTGGGTCTGCCCGCAGAAGGGGGCGGGAGCCAGTCTGACCCGCAGCGGTAGGCAAGACTCTCTGAAAGGACTGAGACTGACCTGGGTCATCCTGAGCCCTAAGTACTGGTGTGGGGGCGTGGGGCACGTTGGGGCGCCTGCGGTGAAGCCACGCGTATACGTGCTTTTGTACGCCACGTGGAAGCTATTTATACATACTTATAGACACTATAAGCATAAAATGCATTGTTAACGTTGACAATGTGTAGCATGTTTGTTTGTTTGTGTGTGTGTGTGTGTGTGCGTGTGCGTGTGTGTGTGCGTGTGGGTGTGCGTGTGTGTGTGCGTGTGCGTGTGCGTGTGTGTGTGTGTGTGCATGTGTGTGTGTGACCTTGAGGGAAAGGCACATACTTATCATATCGTGATGTCTAATTCATGACGTCTAGTAAAATGTCGCACGATGTTTTACAGCCTATTCCCCTGGCTTATCATGTAATCCAATAAATATAAGAACAGATTCAGAGAAAACTTTGCAGAGGAACTACCCAAGAGATAAGAGTCTTATCTCTCCAGGTCAGATCTGTGGCATGTGTTCTGCTGAATGACGTCCAACATGATTTTAGGATTTTGCTGGAGGACGAAAGTTCCAACTATAATGGGCTCCTGGAGTTCGCTAAATACTTTCAGGAACCTTACGCTGGTCAGCTGATTCATGGTGACACGGAAATTACAAGGAAGTTTTCATACAGGACGCGGAACGTGTATCAGCAAGTGAAAAATGATCTGCAACGAATGAATATATTTTAAAGGGATGACATAATGGGTTTGCTGGGACGCTGATGGACCATCCTCAGCTGTGAATTACCAGGAGCAGCATAAAGTGGCCCTGAATCGAGAGCACCGTGGAACTAGAAGGAAAAACTATACATGTCAGAAGTACCAGCTTGTAAATAACGAGATCGAATCACTTATCCTAAAATCGAAAATCTACATCCTCGTAGATTTACAATATCTGAGGCAAATAGGTAAGGTAAAGATGATTCCCAGTAATCGGTAAAGTTTAACTCATTTCAAAAATACTAAAATACATGGAGGGGAAAAAAAATCTGAATTTCTTTTAGTATAGATCTTAAAAAATCTAGCACGAAAGTTCATTGATAACCTACGCAATGATATACTTTTGTTTTAATATTAATGCCCCTTCCTATATCAAGCCTGTCGACAACGAAACGCACTGGCTTATTGATAACGTGCCAAGACATTATATCCGCTCGCGGGCCGGCAGCTTTGTCAAACGAAGGGCGACAACATGGTCTCCTCTACATTATGGTCCTATGTCACAGTGTCCTAGAACACCACACACACACAAATATATATATATATATATATAAATATAAATATAGTATATAATTATATATATATACACACATGTATGTATAATATACAATATATATATATATTATAAACATATACATATAACATATGTTACACATACACACACAAAAAAAACATATATTTATAATATTTATTTATTTATACATATATATATATATATATATATATATATATATATATATATTTGCACATACATATGTGTATATATGTGTATGTATTATATATATATATATAAATATATATATATATATATATATATATATATATATATGCACGCACGCACGCACGCACACACACATACACATAAACAGATGAATATGTATACAAATAAATACGTATTTACTCACATACAAGTACATGTATATAATAATATTTATGTGTTTGTAATAACAGCAAAATCTGCAATACCAATACCATATTTATAACTTACTTCAAAGCAAATTACTTTAACTGAAATAATCTCCTCGTGAAACTTTGACTTGGGCATTGAATAATAGAACAAATAACTTTTACAAAAATGCTCATTTATTTGCATAGAATACTAAAATAATTCATAACCAAAAAGGTAAGAATTTTCAATTACATAATTCCTCATGTCCTTCTTATACACACTGTATTTTTTGTAAAACTCAATCTGGCACATGTAATTGAATTTTCTTTGGCTTAACTCCCCCTCACGAAAAATAACATCTAAATCAACAACAGTAACAATAAACACAAGAACAATATTAGCAATACATGAAAAAAGAAATTAAGAAACACTTCCACCTCTGCCTCAGTGATGATTCACTTACAAAACATTTATCATTCTCAAACGACTGTAGTTTAAAAAGGACAGACAGGTAATAGTTTACGGGCAACGGAATGCATGGTTTTAATGATAAACACAACAGTAGTTTGTAGTAAGATCCACACGTTAAATGCGAATGCGGGGGGGGGGGGGGGGGCATGCAGGTCAATGGCACAGGCATCAGTCACATGGTTACAAGAGTTTAGAGGAAACTGCAGTCGACATTGTTATGCAATTATCGCGACATCTGTGTACGAAGGTGACATTCTGACTAAATACACTGCTCTTTTCTATTGTATATTTCCAGTAAATACGAAAGTTGTACTTGTTTCAAAAATACAAAAATCCATGGAGAAAAAAAAGGTAAAAAATAAATTGAATTGATGGTTGCTTAAATTTGAGACCGGTGAGATTTGAGAGTTTAACATTTTGCCTTTTGCACCAAAGTCTCAAAGATATCATTCCCATTTAAGCAAGATAACAGAAGAAAAAATGTAAAATATTATGGCATAGCAAAGTAACTTTTTGCTGTAGAAAGATTATTCTTTACCCTATGATTAAATTAACAGACTATTTGTAATATCTTCTGAAATTCTTTTGTCCTTCGATACAAAATAGGCATCAGATATACCACTGTCTCTTCATGCACACATAAACTCTTTCATATTTCCTTATTCGACTGTCATGTTTATGTATTTTTTGGATACATTTATCTTCTCTCATAATTTATCATTCAGCAACTTTTATAAAATACAACTAAATTTAAAATATATATATATACACAAAAAGGATGAATGATCAAAGTACAATGCAAAATTGAAAATATCCTTTGAGAGATGTTCAAAATATATAAATATCAAGATCGAATTCCTGATAAAATGCTCAAAATACATTGTCAATTCAGAGTATAATCCCACAGTTACACATAAATTATTTTTTGCACGGCAGGATTCTTAAAATACTGAATACACTGCCACAACAACAAAGTTACTAGATATGAGTCAGAGTAAATTAAACATAACAATATCTCTGCATGATAATAAAAATACAATGGATAGGAAAACACAACGGAAATAGTGTTCACTTACCGGGTATAATGTGTAAAAATATGATACTTTTTATCCTATAGTATTTATCACTCAAACACCTGGTAACCTGATTTGAAGTTCTGGTGTTTCTTTCAGTGCAACATATATTTCAAACAGTTTCCAAGCCCATTATCTCTCGAGGCAATGTAAATCACTTCATCTCTCTCCGTAGATCCACTCAGACGCACAGTAATATCATGTGACTAGTATTACAATACGTTACTTCATATGCCATCACCCTTTAACGAGAATATCTGTTATGCTAAAAAGCTAACACTTTTCATTAAATAAATACTGACATTACCCTCATTTACTACTGCACTGAGACTTTTTATCTGAGAAATAAAATTGGTCTGACTCTTCACAATGCTCCCATACTTAAAAATAATAATAAGAAAGAAATATGTACAAAAGGAAGACTGAAGTAGACAGGACAATCTATTCTTCCATGGAGCTCATCGGTATCATTTCAAGGTTCGAAACAGTCGATATTTTCCGAGGTGCGGAGGCTGCCTCTGAAGACAAGCTTTGATCAGTCAATCTATTACCCTTACTATTGGCATTTGAAGCTGGAAGGACAGCATTAGAAGCCGTGGAAAGCTTGCGTGGGAGAGAAGTCACCGAGGTTTTCCTGGAGGCTTCAGAAGCTGCTACACTGAGGTCCGTAAAGCGCTTAGCCTGGGTTGTCTTCTCGGACAGTCGAGCGCTCCTGATGGTGCCCACTTTGCTCCGTACTGTTGTGTAGCGAGTTTTCCAGGAATGCTTGATCTGTTTGGGTAATTCGCGCGGGTGAGACAGTTCTATTACAGCACTAGCCTTCTTATGCATCAATTTAAAAACACTACAAATAATAATTATTAATAAAATAATATATCAAAGATGATAATGATAATTTCACATATCTTGAATATTTATCCAGATACTTTTAAAAACATATTTAAATTACAATCATATATCAATATCAATGGCTAGATCTACAAATACAGATTTTTTCAGTGATAATTGGGAAAATACAGACAATAATTTATATTTATTTTCAAATATTCGTTATGCAAATGATTCTTATATCCCCCACTAACCTTTTTAATATTGTCCTTGTTGCAAACGGCCACACCGAAGATGAACACACCCTGAAGACTGTTCAATATATCCGTAAGAACCCTGAAAGAAAAAGCAATTTACGATTCACTGATTATGGGAAAAAACGACGTCCGTTGACAGGGGGAATATTTCCTGGAGGCGACGGGTTTATAGAAAACTCTTTAAGATAAAATGATGAAGGTGATAATAGTAAGTAAAAGAGGTGATGGTGTTTATATAGCAGCACTTCGATGATGATGGTGAAGATAGAAAAAAAAGCTGATTAAGAATAATAGTAATAAGCTGCAGAAGAAGAATGAAAACAGTAACTGTAATAGTAATAATAATAATAGTGATGATGATAATAATAATAATAATAATAACAATAATAATAATAATGACAGCAACAATAGTAATAGTAAGAGTAGCATTATTATTATCATTATTTTTATTATCACCATTATTATTATTATTATTATTATTATTATTATTACCATTATTATTATTATCATTATCATTATTATTATTATCATTATTATTATTATTATTACTGCCTTTGCAATGATACCCCTCTTCCAGAGGTGTCCCTTCAAAGGCAGGTGTGGTCGCCTAACAGCACCAGGCCCTATTGTAGGGGCTTGCAGTTAGATGACATTCTGTGTACTAGTTTATTTATCCTGTCATTATAATGTTATGTTTTATATGTTTGTTGTACTTCATTTGAGTTAATTGTGTGAAATATCAGGTTAATAATATATATGACTACGTGGCCACGGGTGTTACATTTCACAATGTTTTGTTTCAGTTTCACGTACGAGGACTGACATGGAAGATATGGATGAACATTTAAAAATTGTACTTGATCAGTTATGGAAAATAAAGGAAGAAGCAACAAGGAATGCTTGTTTTTTCTCCAGAATCCACTGAAGTAGTCATTCAGTAAACAAATTCCAACAAAAATGGCGAGGCAGTAGCGTCAATGGTAATGATTGCGGAATATGGAATAGCTTAAAATCTTATAACTACAGATAAAGTACAGTGCTCCTTCCCCTGACACCCAAGTACTATTATTTTTTTTCTTTATTCAATAACTGGTTTTTTTCTTCTTCTTCTTTTGCTTAATGGGAACCCCAGATTTGCATGTGAGGTTGCTGACACAAGACCAAAATTTGACAACTTATTTCACCAATTACTTACCAGTCAACCGGAGGGAACACGGGAGGACTCGCCAAAGAAGGACCTTACCGGAAAAGGCGTTCGACGGGGCGAAGCAGGTGGCGTTAAGCTGAACAAAGCGAAGAAGGTTACCATGATCCCTCGATCGTGGTTTTTTTTGCCGGGGTGACTTAAAGAGATTGTTTTAAAGAGATACACCGGACCCGCCCCCCGGCAAATTCGGCCTCGACGCTTACGCGATACCGCGCTTCGGAGTCCAGCCCTTGTTGCTGCCGCGATGCTCATTGCTGACTTGCAATTAGCTTCGTGCCCTGTAGCCTACTCTTTCCTTTATGGAATTTTCGGCATCAGGATAACTCTCTGTGCACCTTCTGGTGAACTGGACCCCATCTTCGAGCTCGTGCTCGGACGTGGGCAGACCTTTACCTCCTGCAGGGGAGGGTGTGTCTGGGGGGCCTTAGCGTGCCTGCCTTATGGTGCACAGAGAGTTGCCAATTCTTTTACTAGGGACTGGTATGGCAGACCATCTGATGACTGCCACTCTAGATATTTCGTTTAGGAATGATAGGCAGGTAGGAGCCTCTCCCTTTGTCAGGCCCTCAGCCTGGTTCTGTCGAAATTGCTGCTGCTAGACAAAACCGAACTCACGTCCCGCCACTGTAACAGCCTAGGAAGTTAACTTCTCCCCCTCACTGTGGTGAATCAGCCTTTGGGTGGCTGTTTCTGAGGGTTGAAGAAACTTCCTTGAAAGGCGCTGGACTCCTCTTCCATCACTGAGGTGAAACAACTTTTGGGTGGCTGTTTCAGAGGGAAGAGGAATTCACAAAGACACAGGTTCTTTCCACCCTCACTAAGGTGAAACAACCTTTGGGTGGTTGCTTCAGAGGGATGAAAGGAACCAGCTGGCAAAAGGACAAGACCCCCCTTCCCTCACTGAGGTGAAACAGCCTTTGGATGGCTGCTTCAGAGGAAAGGGGGAAACACTTTGAAAAGACACAGGTCCTTTCCTTCCTCACTGAGGTGAAACAACCTTTGGGTGGTTGCTTCAGAGGGATGAAAGGAACTGCTTGGCAAAAGTGCAAAACCTCCCTTCCCTCACTGAGGTGAAATAGCCTTAGGGTGGCTGTTTCAGAGGGAAGGGGGAACTACTTTGAAAAGACACAGGTCCTTTCCTTCCTCACTGAGGTGAAACAACCTTTGGGTGGTTGCTTCAGGGGAATGAAAGGAACTGCCTGGCAAGAATGCAAAACCTCCCTTCCCTCACTGAGGTGAAACAGCCTTTGGGAGGCTGTTTCAGAGGGAAGAGAGATCCACTTTGAAAAAGTACAGGTTCTCTCCTTCCTCACTGTGGTGAAACAACCTTTGGGTGGTTGTTTCAGAGGAATAAGAGGAACCTGAGAAAAGTGTAAGAGCTCCCTCCCTCACTGAAGTGAAGCAACCTTTGGGTGGCTGCTTCAGAGGGCTGAGCAAAAGGGCTCCAAACAATGATGTCTCGTAGGTGGAAGGGCATCCCATCTGGTCTCTCCCCAGAGGTTTGCACCTACCCACGCGTTTGCCGTGCGTGGCAGCCTTGTGCACTGTGGAGACGGGAGTCCTGGAGGTTGAGCGATGCTGTGAACGAGTACGCCCTGCGGCTAGCAACACGCCTCTTTGGTCCTCTATTCCAGCAAGACAGGTGGCCTGATCCCGGCCTGGTCACGGTCAATCGTCTGGTCCCCCAGGGAGGCTCGGGTCAAGCAGTCATGCCGCCATTGGCACTCACAATGGTCCGTGAGCACCGTCACAATGGCTATTGGCTGCGTATATCCTCTCATCACTCCTATTGCTGTTAGACACTGGTTCTGACACTCAGCTTCCCCTTGTTGGACTCCGTGGTGGGTGGGGGCGTGAGAGGATGAAGCACTGACCACTATATGGAAAAAATTAACAAACACCCCCCACAGACTGATAAAAATGTTGACGAACCGTGCAAGGCCCAGACCACGGCAATCACCATGAAGCCATATGTACCTTATGGTGGCAAAAGAAAACCCCATGCACAGGATGACACTGTGGACAAGACCGAAGCCAATGGGTCTGTCCACCGAACAGTCAAACATCTTGACTCGCAAGCTGGCCTCTCTAGGCTAACAGCTAAGCCAAGGAGGCCCCTGAGTTTTCAGATGGCCTCCCCGATTGAGAGGGGAGAGCAGGCTGAACCAGCCGCATCAGCTGCTGCCCCCACAAACAAGCCCAAAAGCAGAAAGGGCGGGCCGAAGCGTCCGAGGCCGGAGACCGACTCTGATGAAGAGTCAGGACCCCCGAAACGCTTCACCCAGTTTAAAGTGCCAGCTAAACCCGAAGGCTTCGACAATGCCTACCAATTGGTCAGGGCATTGGAGTTGCAACGGAAAATCCGGCTGTCGATCCGGGTCGCCCGAGATCAGGGCATGATCATAATGCCCAAAGATCAAGCTACCCTGAATTTCCTCTGGGAAACGAAGGAGCCACCAGATGGTAGGAAAATGAATCTTTCCCCACTAAGTCCAGAGGATAAGAGAACCAAAATGATGCTACTTGGCTTCTCAGTCTCGTACGATGTGGAGCTGTTCGCTTCACACCCACAGGTCGTGCAGGCTTCCAGAATGTAGAAGGGGAAGACTCCAACCAGGCAAGTCCTGGTGACCATGAAAAGTGCCCCAACCACTAGACTTGATCTGGGTAACTGGGGCACCTACAACCTTCGAACGTACGAGCCAGAACCACTTCGGTGTTTCAAGTGCCAGAAATACGGTCACCACCAGGCTAACTGTACAGCCAAGCCTAAATGTGGGGTCTGTAGCAAGGCACACAACACAGAGGTATGCCTTAAGGCATACAAAGGGGAAAAGAGGGACACAACAGCCAAATGTCCCAACTGTACCAAGAAGCATCACGCCTGAAGCCTGACTTGCTCTATCAGGAAAGAGGCGGCCCTCAGGCGACAAGAGGTTGCTCAAAAGCGACCAGACTTTGTTCCTGCCCCACCGGGCACCCACGTCTGGGGAAAGAACAAAAGCGAAAAGGCCTCCAAACCTCCTAAGAGGAAGGAAGCCGCCGCCCAGCCGACACCGGATGTCTCCAACAAAAAGGAGTTTCTGACAATGCCAAAGGTGCAGAAAAAGAAACTAAAGAAAAAAGGTTCTAAGAGCACCACAAAAAACCTACTCAACAGATGATCATCTCCTCTTTGACGAGGACGATATGACTCTCCTGTTGACTGCTGTTGTCTCAGCAGTAGCAACTGCCCTGGGGAGGTCGAGTGAGGAGGCTGAGAAGACAGTTTCGGTCGCCATGACGGCAATGACCCAGACTGTCGCAGCCCTAAAGGGAAGAAAGCTGGATAGAGCAAAGCCAGCCCCACCCTCACCCAAGGACGAGACTCACCACTCCAAACCAGGCCATGCCTTCACAGGCAGAGCCAAAACAGGCTGAATCTGTGCAGCCAGAGCCAGATCACACTGACCTTGCCCAGGCAAGGCCAGCCAAGAAAAAGCATGAGAGAAAAGCCAAATCAACCAAAGTCAGAGCTACCAAAGGCTCTCCACCTCCCAGTGGACCCAAGGATAGCCTGACAACAGACGAGGAGCCCTCAACCAGCGAGGACCTCGCAATGGAGTTGTCAGACTCCGACGATGTCTCTGATGTAACTATCACTGAGTAACATCATGACACACCATTTAAGCATCCTACAGTGGAACATCAATAGCTTCTCTGCAAAGAACGCCTTTCTTCAAGCAGTAGTGCGATCAAGGAACATTGACATTGTCATGCTCCAGGAGACATTAACAGTGGACACTCTTTGCTTCTCAGGGTATCATGTCTTCACACTGCCAGGAACACCTGGCAAGAGAGGCTTGATCCCCCTTGTGAGAGCAACAATCCCCTGCTCCGCAATAGCCGATGCATCGCACTGTGGAGACGATGTTGAATCCCTTGCCGTCGAGGTTCACCTGGCCGGGGGGGGGCCTCAAACTGTACAACATGTACAGCCGGCCAGGCTGTAGAAGCTTAGACATCAGCCAGGTCTGTGCTTCTGCTGCACACGACCAAGTGATCATAGGGGGAGACTTTAATGCACACCACCCAATCCTGGCTCCCTGCCGGGCACCGGATGCGGCCGGCTATCACATAGCCGACGTGCTAGAGACATTCCCTGAGATCGCTCTCCTCAACACCCAAGAGCCAACGCATGTCAGAGGAGGGGTCCTAGACCTCACCCTTTCCACTGCCACTCTGGTGGGGAGGATTTGCTGGCGTGTTGATGAGACCGTCACAAGTGACCATTACGGCACTATAACTACCCTCATGGATGCTGGCCCAGCCGAAATCCTAAGACCGAATCCAAGATGGAAAACAGACAAGGCCAACTGGCAGGCGTTTCAAAACGCCTTGGCCCTCTGTCTGAGATGCAATGATCCCCCAAAAAGCGAAAATGTGGAAGTGCTCGAAGCTAGCCTGCTAAACGCCATTAATGAAGCAGCCTCACAGACCATACCCAAAACTCGGCCTGGGTCCAGGAATCACAAAGACGCCTGGTACTTCAACGACGAGATCAGGGAGGTCAACCATAGGGTGAACATGTGCCGAAAATTATTCTGAAGGCAAAGAACATCTTGTACGCAGCCAGAATAAAGCCCAGCGTTGTCTGGA
>NC_061858.1:2658025-2660525 GCF_019202785.1 Penaeus chinensis
CTACAGTTGCATACATCAGAGGGGAAGCATAGACCGACAAAGATAAGAAGTACTTAGAGAGATAAAGAGTAAAAATATGTTCGCACACACACACACACACACACACACACACACACACACACACACACACACACACACACACACACACACACACATAACGAAATAAATACAAGTAATAAGTAAGTCAATAAAGTGACAATAATAAATCACTTAATAAAAAATAAGCAAATAAGTCAGTTAATAAGTAATAATAGTGAAAGCGGCAATTGAAGTAAATAAATAGGCAGGGGGGGAGGGGGGAGAGATTGCAGAGTTGCCTAAGAGCCTCTCAGTACTAATGTGTTTGTGTGTGTGTGTGTGTGTGTGTGTGTGTGTGTGTGTGTGTGTGTGTGTGTGTGTGTGTGTGTGTGTGTGTGTGTGCGCACGATTATAGATCTTCTACTTCAATTCAGCTGATGAAAATGGATAACTTGCCCATAAATCTATAATAAAGCTACAATACAGCTGAAATAAAGCTACAGTAAATATATAAATCTACAACACAGCTACAGCCCCAAAGTTCTTGTCTTAATATTGTCAGAGGAGGGAGTCGGGGGGGGGGGGGGTAGACAGACGGGGTGTCGGGTAGACAGGCAGGGCAGGCATGAAAGAAGCGTCGCTGGTACACAGGCAGGTGGGTACGCGGTGTCTCATCCCGAGACTTACCCCTGGTGATGCACGCGCCGTCAGATACGTCGCGTAACTTCCGATTGACCGCGAGGCTGACGTAAGTGGCAAGCATGGCGGCCACCATGGAGATGAGGCAGCGGCCGTTGGTTCTGTCCCTCAGCTCCACGACGCTGACGTACACGATCAAGGTGGCGAAGAGGAACACGCAGGAGATGCACAGGAGCACCAAGACGAGGACGTTCTTCCACTTGCACTCGGTTTCCTGAGTCGGCGGCGTACACAGTATGGTGATCAGCTCCTGCCCAGTGCTGGTCCGTTGCAGGTCGAGGCAGTACTTGTCCGCGTTGTATGTCCCATACGCGGGCACGTGGAGGCTGCCGTTCCCCAGCAGGAAGTGTTTGTCGTTTTCGTCCTCCAGATTGAGGTCGAAGAAGTGCTTGCATAACGGCAGGCCGCTCACCACGATCAGGTCGTCGCTGATGTCTTCCTTGGGAGTCCTGCTTTTATTGAAGTGTAAACTAGGCTGCCATATATCCTTGGGAGACTCTGCTTCGCGACAGACTCCTGAAGTATTGAAGACCTTGTCGGCAGCACAACATTTCCTGACGCAGGTTCCGTTGGCACAGATATGGCGGTGGACCTTGGCCTGGTCCGTGTAGCACACAACAGCCACGTACTTCGCTTCGCTAATGGAGCTCCCGGCCTCTACGCCGACGCAGTATGACATGGTCACCTCCGGCCTCTGGGCGTACTCCGAGGGCGGAAGCCACACCAGATGTGCCTTATTGACGTTGTACAGCAGGATGTCGCTGCTGCCAGAGAGGTCTGCGCGGTGAGGCACAGCGAGGCCCTGGCAGGTCACCTCCTCGACAGTATCAGCGGCGTTTGTATCGGGGAAATTTATCGGCTGGCCCGTGAACTGCAGGCTCACGGGGGGGTTGAACTCGATCGCATCGCGCGGCGTGCAGGAGCCATTCTTTTCGAGCACGTGTCCCGGCAGGCAGCAGCGAGGGATAATCGGCGGATGAAGGCATACTCTGACCTCCAGTTTGGGTGTGTGCTCAATGCAGAACTCTTTAAACAGCTGCCTTTG
Organism: Penaeus chinensis; assembly: GCF_019202785.1. Taxonomy (NCBI): domain Eukaryota; kingdom Metazoa; phylum Arthropoda; class Malacostraca; order Decapoda; family Penaeidae; genus Penaeus; species Penaeus chinensis. The sequence goes on from NC_061858.1 coordinate 2,659,788, forward strand.
GTTCCACCAGTATGCCCTGTCGGTCGTGGTGATGAAGACGATGTCCTCGTCCGGCAACACCGCCGGCTCCCGCAGGTCTGGGCACGTGATCTGCCCCGTGATCACCTGGCCGAAGTCACGGCTGTCGAAAAAGGATACCCTCTCGTTCTGGTCCATCACGGCCACGAGGGTCTCTCCCGCGTCTACGCACTGTGCGCCGTCCCACGCCTGCCCGGCACCGCAGAAGCACTTGCGGAGGGTTAAGTTGGCGGGGTTCGGCGCAGGAAGCTGAGGGGGAAGCGTGGTGGTTGCAGTCACAGCGCACACACACGCTGCGCACAACCATAACAGAGCGAGGTGCATTGCTGCGCTTGGAGAGCCTGACACACGGCGCCGATCCGGCAGGTCAGGCTGAAGATTCACGGTTGGAGTCACACCTGCCAGTGGATAATTATGATGATAACAAAATAATGATAATAGTAATAATAATAATAATAATAATAATAATAATAATAATAATAATAATAATAATAACAATAATAATATCAATAATAATAACAACAACAACAACAATAATAATAATAATAATGATAACAACAACAATAATAATAAACAATAATTGCAACAACAAACAATAATAATAGTAATCAATTAAACGCACTTTAGATCAGCCTTTCTGAATTTATTTTGTTTGTATAAGCAGTCTTAACGAGAATCACCAAAAAATCAGTGGGAAAAATATAGAATGGTATAATTACG